>NC_089847.1:138732751-139032751 GCF_035609145.1 Eleutherodactylus coqui
TATCTTTTAGTCCTGCTGTGTGTTGGGGTTATGTATCCTGTCTGTGGTCCGTACATGTCAGCAGGTCTTACAGCTCCTTACATTACAGGGATCTTATAGTCCTGCTGTGTTGGGGATCCGTATCCTGTCTGCGGTCCGTACATGTCAGCAGGTCTTACAGCTCCTTACATTACAGGGATCTTATAGTCCTGCTGTGTGTTGGGGTTATGTATCCTGTCTGCGGTCCGTACATGTCAGCAGGTCTTACAGCTCCCTACCTTACAGGGATCTTATAGTCCTGCTGTGTGTTGGGGTTATGTATCCTGTCTGCGGTCCGTACATGTCAGCAGGTCTTACAGCTCCTTACATTACAGGGATCTTATAGTCCTGCTGTGTGTTGGGGTTATGTATCCTGTCCGCGGTCTGTACATGTCAGCAGGTCTTACAGCTCCTTACATTACAAGGATCTTATAGTCCTGCTGTGTGTTGGGGTTATGTATCCTGTCTGTGGTCCGTACATGTGAGCAGGTCTTACAGCTCCTTACATTACAGGGATCTTAAAGTCCTGCTGTGTGTTGGGGTTATGTATCCTGTCCGCGGTCCGTACATGTCAGCTGGTCTTACAGCTCCTTACATTACAGGGATCTTATAGTCCTGCTGTGTGTTGCGGTTATGTATCCTGTCTGCGGTCCGTACATGTCAGTAGGTCTTACAGTTCCTTACCTTACAGGGATCTTATAGTCCTGCTGTGTGTTGGGGTTATGTATCCTGTCTGCGGTCAGTACATGTCAGCAGGTCTTACAGCTCCTTACATTACAGGGATCTTATAGTCCTGCTGTGTGTTGGGGTTATGTATCCTGACGCGGTCCGTACATGTCAGCAGGTCTTACAGCTCCTTACATTACAGGGATCTTATAGTCCTGCTGTGTGTTGGGGATCTGTATCCTGTCTGCGGTCCGTACATGTCAGCAGGTCTTACAGCTCCTTACATTACAGGGATCTTATAGTCCTGCTGTGTGTTGGGGTTATGTATCCTGTCTGCAGTCCGTACATGTGAGCAGGTCTTACAGCTCCTTACATTACAGGGATCTTATAGTCCTGCTGTGTGTTGGGGTTATGTATCCTGTCTGCGGTCCGTACATGTCAGCAGGTGTTACAGCTCCTTACATTACAGGGATCTTATAGTCCTGCTGTGTGTGTATATATATATATATATATATATATATGTATACTGTCTGTGGTCCGTACATGTCAGCAGGTCTTACAGCTCCTTACATTACAGGGATCTTATAGTCCTGTTGTGTGTTGGGGTTATGTATCCTGTCTGCGGTCCGTACATGTCAGCAGGTGTTACAGCTCCTTACATTACAGGGATCTTATAGTCCTGCTGTGTTGGGGTTATATATCCCGTCCGCGGTCCGTACGTGTCAGCAGGTCTAACAGCTCCTTACATTACAGGGATCTTATAGTCCTGCTGTGTGTTGGGGTAATGTATCCTGTCCGCGGTCCATACATGTCAGCAGGTCTTACAGCTCCTTACATTACAGGGATCTTATAGTCCTGCTGTGTGTTGGGGTTATGTATCCTGTCTGTGGTCCGTACATGTCAGCAGGTCTTACAGCTCCTTACATTACAGGGATCTTATAGTCCTGTTGTGTGTTGGGGTTATGTATCCTGTCTGCGGTCCGTACATGTCAGCAGGTCTTACAGCTCCTTACATTACAGGGATCTTATAGTCCTGCTGTGTGTTGGGGTTATGTATCCTGTCTGCGGTCCGTACATGTCAGCAGGTGTTACAGCTCCTTACATTACAGGGATCTTATAGTCCTGCTGTGTGTTGGGGTTATGTATCTTGTCGGTGGTCCGTACATGTCAGCAGGTCTTACAGCTCCTTACATTACAGGGATCTTATAGTCCTGCTGTGGGTTGGGGTTATGTATCCTGTCTGCGGTCCGTACATGTCAGCAGGTCTTACAGCTCCTTACATTACAGGGATCTTATAGTCCTGCTGTGTGTTGGGGATCCGTATCCTGTCCGCGGTCCATACATGTCAGCAGGTCTTACAGCTTCTTACATTACAGGGATCTTATAGTCCTGCTGTGTGTTGGGGTTATGTATCCTGTCTGCGGTCCGTACATGTCAGCAGGTCTTACAGCTCCTTACATTACAGGGATCTTATAGCCCTGCTGTGTGTTGGGGTTATGTATCCTGTCTGCGGTCCGTACATGTCAGCAGGTCTTACAGCTCCTTACATTACAGGGATCTTATAGTCCTGCTCTGTGTTGGGGTTATGTATCCTGTCTGCGGTCCGTACATGTCAGCAGGTCTTACAGCTCCTTACATTACAGGGATCTTATAGTCCTGCTGTGTGTTGGGGTTATGTATCCTGTCTGTGGTCTGTACATGTCAGCAGGTCTTACAGATCCTTACATTACAGGGATCTTATAGTCCTGCTGTGTGTTGGGGATCTGTATCCTGTCTGCGGTCCGTACATGTCAGCAGGTCTTACAGCTCCTTACATTACAGGGATCTTATAGTCCTGCTGTGTGTTGGGGTTATGTATCCTGTCCGCGGTCTGTACATGTCAGCCGGGTCCTGCGTTGCCGGGGTGCGCCGTGGGCCGGGTCCTGCGCTGCCGGGGTGCGCCGTGGGCCGGGTCCTGCGCTGCCGGGGTGCGCCGTGGGCCGGGTCCTGCGCTGCCGGGGTGCGCCGTGGGCCGGGTCCTGCGCTGCCGGGGTGCGCCGTGCGCCGGGTCCTGCGCTGCCGGGGTGCGCCGGGTACTGCGCTGCCGCTTTGGGCGCCTTGCTCTGATGTGGCGGTGGCTAGTGTAAGCACTAATGCCGTGATCTGTAGACACGAGCCGGCTGCTCTGCGGTCGTGTACGCAGGATTACGCAGACAATGGCGGCCGTGCGGACGGTGTTTGCCTTCGCTGCTGCGCGGCCGCTGGAGCCGACCGTTGTTAGTACATATGTTTGTGTAGATTAGGCGCCATTGTTCATGTCGGCTCCCTGCATCCACTAATAACAGCAGACATCCGGGTCTGGACCCGTAGCCGGCATCGTCCCGGAGGTGTCTGCCAGCCCAGAAGGGAAGCTTGTATGTGCCTGCTAGTGCTCTCTGTTAGCAGCACTTCTGCTGTAAGTCTGTTTATAGCTCCTCTTCATATCGACCTCCTAAAATCTTACTGACAGGTTAATTTGGAACCTAGATTGTCATCACATAAATCGGTCCTTGGAGCGAACCATCTCGGTACTGCGCTGCGCAATATGTTATAAAGTCACCTGTATGATACGATGTCACCCCTCTGAAATCCTTAACGTTACATACTTGTCAGTGCTGAAGCGTTATAAGAAGGGCATCAGATATCACATACATGATGTCTGGAGGTTATATCAGTACTGGAGCGTTATAAGAGCAGCGGCTGATATCACATATATGATGTCTCTGGAGGTTATATCAGTACCGGAGCGTTATAAGAGCAGCGGCTGATATCACATATATGATGTCTGGAGGTTATATCAGTACCGGAGCGTTATAAGAGGAGCGGCTGATATCACATATATGATGTCTGTGGGGATTATATCAGTACTGGAGCGTTATAAGAGGAGCGGCTGATATCACATATATGATGTCTCTGGAGGTTATATCTGTACTGGAGCGTTATAAGAGCAGCGGCTGATATCACATATATGATGTCTGGAAGTTATATCAGTACCAGTGCGTTATAAGAGGAGGGGCTGATATCACATATATGATGTCTCTGGAGGTTATATCAGTACCGGAGCGTTATGAGAGAAGCGGCTGATATCACATATATGATGTCTGTGGGGATTATATCAGTACTGGAGCGTTATAAGAGGAGCGGCTGATATCACATATATGATGTCTCTGGAGGTTATATCAGTACTGGAGCGTTATAAGAGGAGGGGCTGATGTCACATATATGATGTCTCTGGAGGTTATATCAGTACTGGAGCGTTATAAGAGGAGGGGCTGATATCACATATATAATGTCTGGAGGTTATATCAGTACTGGAGCGTTATAAGAGGGGCAGCTGATATCACATATATGATGTCTGTGGGGATTATATCAGTACTGGAGCATTATAAGATATCACATATATGATGTCTCTGGAGGTTATATCCGTACTGGAGCGTTATAAGACTTATGACTTATGACTGTAGTCGCTCCCACATTCCGCAGCGGTCAGTGCAGGTGATGGGTAAGCGTTGTATTATAATCTACCAGCATATAGCGCTGTTCATACATGTTCTAGTCCTCCGAGTATCCTTGCTCTTCTCACAGATGGGGGTAGTAGTTTGTCGCTCCGCGGTTTCTTCGCCCTTTGATACACTGTTACATTTTATCTATTAATGTTCTGATTACTGAGGTAAAGCGTAATAAAATGCGCGCTCGCTGCTCGCCGTCAGCGGACGCCAGATTTAGGGCTGCTATCCAGTCACTTTTATTGGAATTAAATCACATTAATTCCCACTGAAGAGAATGTGGAGCTGGAGCGCCCCCTGCTGGGGAGACTGGGATAGCACGGGATCAGATGCATTGTGTTATTGCACAATGCGGGGGATCTGTACTGAGCAGAAGAGCTGACAGTCTACAAGGCGCTGCATCATCATGGCAGCATCTTCTGCTGGAGGCCAAACCGTCATATATGGGAGCTGCTGGGGACGGTGTTCTTGGATTCAGACCGCCGAGCAGCTTATGGTAGAGGAGAAATCGATCACTAACCTGAATTACATTCTGTCCTGTACTCCAGTCACATCCAGAGCTGCATCTACCGTCCTACAGGCTGCTGCTAAGAGCTTAGGTGAGCTTCCGCAACATATAGAGCAACGGCATCGGACCCTCCAGCAGCTGCACCTCTCTCCACTACATGCAGGTAGAGATGAAATGTATAGTGGTACAGCCCGGGGAGAGCCCAACAACCCCCCCACCCTTCTCCAGCACGTGCTCTGAGCACAGGAGACGAGGGGTGGAGCCGGGCTGTGAGCACAGGAGACGAGGGGTGGAGCCGGGCTGTGAGCACAGGAGACGAGGGGTGGAGCCGGGCTGTGAGCCCAGGAGACGAGGGGGGTAATCGGGCTCTGAGCACAGAAGAGGAGGGGGGTAATCGGGCTCTGAGCCCAGGAGACGAGGGGGGCCGAGTCGGGCTTCTGGGCCCAGGAGACGAGGGGGGCCGAGTCGGGCTTCGGAGCCCAGGAGACGAGGGGGGCCGAGTCGGGCTCTGCTTGGAGCCGCGTTGTGTTGGACAGCAGTGTGAGGAAGGGGTTTGTCCTGCAGAGGTTCAGTGCTGACCAATAGCAGCAGCTGGTGACATACAGAGGGGAGTTCTGTTACTGTGTGTGGGCATGGAGCTGTCTCTATAATTTTGTGGGGGCACAGAGGGCGCTCTTTCTAGGGGCACAGAGGGCGCTTTATTACTTTGTGGGGATATTTGCATTGGGTCCACTAATGTGTTAATATGGCCCTCCCTACAGCACCCCACACCCGGGCATATTCCATATGTGCACTGGCATAGGACAACTGGGAGTGGAGGTTCCAGTACCCGGAGAATAAATTTGGCAGAATTATGAGTGCAGCTCTGGAGTATACGACATGGTGTAACATGGGATCAGTAGAAAATAAGTGAATAATTTGGAGTCAGTCAGTGATGTATGGAGGATCACATATACGGTGGAGTGCGCCCACACACAGACCCGCCGCTATGTATAAGTATATATATTCAGTAAAACCCTCGCTCCAGACGCCGTAATGTAAGTCACACATTCGGCTGCCTAACGACCCCGGGTAACGCTTCTCTCCGGGGGTGATGTGTGGGACTTGTGTCTCATTTAATGGAGCCCAGTCAGGTGCCATGTCTATTAAATGACAGTGCTTCTCCCTCCTGCGGCGGCCCTGGCGGACAGATGGCGTTTATATATTGCTTTTTATGAACATTCTTATAGTTACTTAATGTGAATTCTGTAAAGTACAAACAAAAGTCTTAGAGAAGCAGAGGAGAAGGCCGGTGCGCCGGGGCTAGGACTTCATGACCGCAAACTGCCGCCTCTAATCATGTTTTATAGTTATATACGAGTTTGTGATACAGGAGGAGCATATAACAATGTAGAGCATTACACAGTATAGGTGCAGCACAGGAGAAATCCAGGAGGTGGCAGTGATGGGACGGAGTAGAGCATTACACAGTATAGGTGCAGCACAGGAGAAATCCAGGAGGTGGCAGTGATGGGACGGGGTAGAGCATTACACAGTATAGGTGCAGCACAGAATATATCCAGGAGGTGGCAGTGATGGGACGGGGTAGAGCATTAGACAGTATAGGTGCAGCACAGAATATATCCAGGAGGTGGCAGTGATGGGACGGAGTAGAGCATTACACAGCATGGGTGCAGCACAGGATAAATCCAGGAGGTGGCAGTGATGGGATGGGGTAGAGCATTACACGGTATAGGTGCAGCACAGGAGAAATCAGGAGGTGGCAGTGATGGGACGGGGTAGAGCATTAGACAGTATAGGTGCAGCACAGGAGAAATCCAGGAGGTGGCAGTGATGGGACGGGGTAGAGCATTACACAGTATAGGTGCAGCACAGGAGAAATCCAGGAGGTGGCAGTGATGGGACGGGGTAGAGCATTACACAGTATAGGTGCAGCACAGGAGAAATCCAGGAGGTGGCAGTGATGGGATGAAGTAGAGCATTACACAGCATGGGTGGATCACAGGAGAAATCCAGGAGGTGGCAGTGATGGGACAGGGTAGAGCATTACACAGTATAGGTGCAGCACAGGATAAATCCAGGAGGTGGCAGTGATGGGATGGGGTAGAGCATTACACAGCATGGGTGCAGCACAGGAGAAATCCAGGAGGTGGCAGTGATGGGACAGGGTAGAGCATTACACAGCATGGGTGCAGCACAGGAGAAATCCAGGAGGTGGCAGTGATGGGACAGGGTAGAGCATTACACAGTATAGGTGCAGCACAGGAGAAATCCAGGAGGTGGCAGTGATGGGACGGGGTAGAGCATTACACAGTATAGGTGCAGCACAGGAGAAATCCAGGAGGTGGCAGTGATGGGACGGGGTAGAGCATTACACAGTATAGGTGCAGCACAGGAGAAATCCAGGAGGTGGCAGTGATGGGACGGGGTAGAGCATTACACAGTATAGGTGCAGCACAGGAGAAATCCAGGAGGTGGCAGTGATGGGACGGGGTAGAGCATTACACAGTATAGGTGCAGCACAGGAGAAATCCAGGAGGTGGCAGTGATGGGACGGAGTAGAGCATTACACAGCATGTGTGCAGCACAGGATAAATCCAGGAGGTGGCAGTGATGGGACAGGGTAGAGCATTACACAGAATGGATGCAGCACAGGAGAAATCCAGGAGGTCGCAGTGATGGGATGGGGTAGAGCATTACACAGCATGGGTGCCTCACAGGAGAAATCCAGGAGGTGGCAGTGATGGGACAGGGTAGAGCATTACACGGTATAGGTGCAGCACAGGAGAACTCCAGGAGGTGGCAGTGATGGGACGGGGTAGAGCATTACACAGTATAGGTGCAGCACAGGAGAAATCCAGGAGGTGGCAGTGATGGGACGGGGTAGAGCATTACACAGTATAGGTGCAGCACAGGATAAATCCAGGAGGTGGCAGTGATGGGACGGGGTAGAGCATTACACAGCATGGGTGCAGCACAGGAGAAATCCAGGAGGTGGCAGTGATGGGACAGGGTAGAGCATTACACAGTATAGGTGCAGCACAGGAGAAATCCAGGAGGTGGCAGTGATGGGACAGGGTAGAGCATTACACAGTATAGGTGCAGCACAGGAGAAATCCAGGAGGTGGCAGTGATGGGACGGGGTAGAGCATTACACAGTATAGGTGCAGCACAGGAGAAATCCAGGAGGTGGCAGTGATGGGACGGAGTAGAGCATTACACAGCATGGGTGCAGCACAGGATAAATCCAGGAGGTGGCAGTGATGGGATGAAGTAGAGCATTACACAGCATGGGTGCAGCACAGGAGAAATCCAGGAGGTGGCAGTGATGGGACAGGGTAGAGCATTACACAGTATAGGTGCAGCACAGAATATATCCAGGAGGTGGCAGTGATGGGACGGAGTAGAGCATTACACAGCATGTGTGCAGCACAGGATAAATCCAGGAGGTGGCAGTGATGGGACAGGGTAGAGCATTACACAGAATGGATGCAGCACAGGAGAAATCCAGGAGGTCGCAGTGATGGGACGGGGTAGAGCATTACACAGCATGGGTGCCTCACAGGAGAAATCCAGGAGGTGGCAGTGATGGGACAGGGTAGAGCATTACACGGTATAGGTGCAGCACAGGAGAACTCCAGGAGGTGGCAGTGATGGGACGGGGTAGAGCATTACACAGTATAGGTGCAGCACAGGAGAAATCCAGGAGGTGGCAGTGATGGGACGGGGTAGAGCATTACACAGTATAGGTGCAGCACAGGATAAATCCAGGAGGTGGCAGTGATGGGACGGGGTAGAGCATTACACAGCATGGGTGCAGCACAGGAGAAATCCAGGAGGTGGCAGTGATGGGACAGGGTAGAGCATTACACAGTATAGGTGCAGCACAGGAGAAATCCAGGAGGTGGCAGTGATGGGACAGGGTAGAGCATTACACAGTATAGGTGCAGCACAGGAGAAATCCAGGAGGTGGCAGTGATGGGACAGGGTAGAGCATTGCACAGCATGGGTGCAGCACAGGAGAAATCCAGGAGGTGGCAGTGATGGGACAGGGTAGAGCATTACACAGCATGGGTGCAGCACAGGAGAAATCCAGGTGGTGGCAGTGATGGGACAGGGTAGAGCATTACACAGTATAGGTGCAGCATAGGAGAAATCCAGGAGGTGGCAGTGATGGGACAGGGTAGAGCATTAGACAGTATAGGTGCAGCACAGAATATATCCAGGAGGTGGCAGTGATGGGACAGGGTAGAGCATTACACAGTATAGGTGCAGCACAGGAGAAATCCAGGAGGTGGCAGTGATGGGACAGGGTAGAGCATTACACAGCATGGGTGCAGCACAGGAGAAATCCAGGAGGTGGCAGTGATGGGACGGGGGTAGAGCATTACACAGTATAGGTGCAGCACAGGAGAAATCCAGGAGGTGGCAGTGATGGGACAGGGTAGAGCATTACACGGTATAGGTGCAGCACAGGAGAAATCCAGGAGGTGGCAGTGATGGGACAGGGTAGAGCATTAGACAGTATAGGTGCAGCACAGAATATATCCAGGAGGTGGCAGTGATGGGACGGGGTAGAGCATTACACAGCATGGGTGCAGAACAGGAGAAATCCAGGAGGTGGCAGTGATGGGATGGGGTAGAGCATTACACAGCATGGATGCAGCACAGGAGAAATCCAGGAGGTGGCAGTGAGAGGTTTCTACTTCTGCACCATTAGGCCTGTTTCACATGGGCTACAAAATTGCAAGACTTCGTAGAGCTGCAGCGTTGCTACAGCACGCATGGATGGGAAGCTGATGGTTTCCAGTGGGTGCTTTCAGGCTACAAAACATCTCCTGTGAAGGAACCCGTTGGAAACCATGAACCGTGTGAAGCCGGCCTAAACTTGATTATATTCTGAGTCTGGAAAGTTGAGTAGAATATTTCTGGTGTCCCCCAGACTCCTCAAAGTTGCACTTAGCAGGTTTAGAGTAGTTTATCACCCTGCTGACAGGAGGAGCAGCTGAGGACTGCTGTGTCTGCTGGTCATTATCTAGCGCAGGGGTCGGGTTACTGATTGATTGTGTATCTGGGAAAGTCTTGCTGTGGAATGTCCATGAATGTTGTATTGGAAGTAATGGGCTGAGAGGAATGCGAGAAGGTGAGCGGTTCTCAGACAACGCAGTGGGCGGAGCTTTGTTCAGCAGGACGCCCACCTGTTACCATGAAAAAGACCTCTCCAAAATGACAGTAGTGGGAAGTGACCTGGAGAGACGGAGCAGGAGCAGACAGGACTGTCTACGGATTCCATCCGGTGACCGCTGCACCCCTGTAGCATTGGGCTCCGGGGCCCGGGGACGTCTCTTCGGCATACAGGAGGTTCTTATTTTGACTTCTTTGTCCCTCAGATGCTGAGCTCAGACGGAGGAGATGCCAGAAGGAAGATGGTGGCTCCGTGGACTCGAAACAACAGCCCAGAGAACAAAGTGCCGCACACACGGATGGACGATGAAGCCGCCATCCAGGTATTGTCTCCTATCTCGGCCTCCTCTTCTTATTCTTCTCTCTAAGCAGCTCCTTCTCTTAAGGCCCACTGGACGATTATCGATTGTTTCAGCGATAATCGGTGCGTGTAAATGGGCGCCCCTCCCCCCTCGCGCATTTCAGGCTCTTTACGCTGATCCTTAAAATGAAGCTCCCTTGATTTTAGCCATCAGTATTATCAGTTGTTCTCCAGTGCTGATAGCATTGTTTCCCCGTGAAGAACAAAGGATCTGAGCTCCCAGATAAGACCCTCAGGCTATTGGCTGCTCAGTGAGGCCTCATTTACATACATTTACATACATAATTGACAGTTAAGGAGCTGAGAAGTTACTTAAATACCAATTATGTTTTAAGCAAAGTAATCGCTCAAAGCTGTCGCTGAGGTTGGAGCGATTATCTGCTGGTGTGCTCTGTGCGCTGTCTTTGCTCTGTGCTCTGTGCCTTTGCTCTGTGCCTTTGCTCTGTGCTCTGTGCCTGTGCTCTGTGTCTTTGCTCTGTGCTCTGTGCGCTGTGCTCTGTGCGCTGTGTCTGTGCGCTGTGTCTGTGCGCTGTGTCTGTGCGCTGTGTCTGTGCGCTGTGTCTGTGCGCTGTGTCTGTGCGCTGTGTCTGTGCGCTGTGTCTGTGCGCTGTGTCTGTGCGCTGTGTCTGTGCGCTGTGTCTGTGCGCTGTGTCTGTGCGCTGTGTCTGTGCGCTGTGTCTGTGCTCTGTGCCTTTGCTCTGTGCCTTTGCTCTGTGCTCTGTGCCTGTGCTCTGTGTCTTTGCTCTGTGCTCTGTGCGCTGTGCTCTGTGCGCTGTGTCTGTGCGCTGTGTCTGTGCGCTGTGTCTGTGCGCTGTGTCTGTGCGCTGTGTCTGTGCGCTGTGTCTGTGCGCTGTGTCTGTGCGCTGTGTCTGTGCGCTGTGTCTGTGCGCTGTGTCTGTGCTCTGTCTTGCTTTCTCTTCTGACTCTTGTTCTCCCTCTAACCATCCTCTTACAGTCTCTGTCCCGGCCACCTCCTCTCCCTTCTCTTACCCTTCTTCTGCTCTGGACTCTTCTTGCTCTGTCCTGTCTGCTGTCTTGATCACCTCTTCATGATCCGGCCTTTTCTTCTCCATCTTCTCTCTGGCGTCTCATTGTTCCTTCTTTCTCTGACCTGTCGTCTGTTCTGGACTCTTCTCTCGCCTCTTTGTCAACTTGTTTTTTTTCTTCTTCTCCCTGTTCTGTCTTCTATTCTGGCCACTTCTTCTCTCACAGTGGCGTCTTTCTTCCCTTCTTTCACTTTCTTTCTCTGCCCAGGCCTCTACTCCTTGCTCTTCTCTCTTCTCCAGCCTCTTCTCTAGGCCCCATAACGGATGCCCAAGGTGCAATCAGAGCTTGAGCCGGTTTAAAAGGAGCAACTAAAGTAATAAATGGGATGGGCGGACTACAATACCCAGAGAGGTTATCATAATCGTGGTAATTTAGTTTAGAAAAAAAGACGACTGAGGGGCGACTTAATAATTATGTAGAATATATCAGGGGTCAGTACAGAGATCTCTCCCATCATCTATTATACCCAGGACTGTAACAAGGGGGCGCTCTAATAACTATGTATAGATATATCAGGGGTCAGTACAGAGATCTCTATCATCATCTGTTATACCCAGGACTGTAACAAGGGGGCGCTCTAATAACTATGTATAGATATATCAGGGGTCAGTACAGAGATCTCTGCCATCATCTATTATATCAGGTCTGTAACAAGGGGGCGCTCTAATAACTATGTATAATATATCAGGGGTCAGTACAGAGATCTCTCCCATCATCTATTATACCCAGGACTGTAACAAGGGGGCGCTCTAATAACTATGTATAGATATATCAGGGGTCAGTACAGAGGTCTCTCCCATCATCTATTACACCCAGGACTGTAACAAGGGGGCGCTCTAATAACTATGTATAGATATACCAGGGGTCAGTACAGAGATCTCTCCCATCATCTATTATACCCAGGACTGTAACAAGGGGGCGCTCTAATAACTATGTATAGATATATCAGGGGTCAGTACAGAGATCTCTCCCATCATCTATTATACCCAGGACTGTAACAAGGGGGCGCTCTGATAACTATGTATAATATATCAGGGTCAGTACAGAGATCTCTCCCATCATCTATTATACCCAGGACTGTAACAAGGGGGCGCTCTAATAACTATGTATAGATATATCAGGGGTCAGTACAGAGATCTCTCCCATCATCTATTATACCCAGGACTGTAACATGGGGGCACTCTAATAACTATGTGTAATATATCAGAGAACAGTACAGAGATCTCTCCCATCATCTATTATACCTAGGACTGTAACAAGGGGGCGCTCTGATAACTATGTATAGATATATCAGGGAGCAGTACAGAGATCTCTCCCATCATCTATTATACCCAGGACTGTAACAAGGGGGCGCTCTAATAACTATGTATAGATATATCAGGGGTCAGTAGAGAGATCTCTCCCATCATCTATTATACCCAGGACTGTAACAAGGGGGCGCTCTAATAACTATGTATAATATATCAGGGGTCAATGCAGAGATCTCTCCCATCATCTGTTATACCCAGGACTGTAACAAGGGGGCGCTCTGATAACTATGTATAGATATATCAGGGAGCAGTACAGAGATCTCTCCCATCATCTATTATACCCAGGACTGTAACAAGGGGGCGCTCTAATAACTATGTATAGATATATCAGGGGTCAGTAGAGAGATCTCTCCCATCATCTATTATACCCAGGACTGTAACAAGGGGGCGCTCTAATAACTATGTATAGATATATCAGGGGTCAGTACAGAGATCTCTCCCATCATCTATTATACCCAGGACTGTAACAAGGGGGCGCTCTAATAACTATGTATAATATATAAGGGGTCAGTACAGAGATCTCTCCCATCATCTATTATACCCAGGACTGTAGTTGTCATACTGTCATATGGCATATAGTCGTAAAATCCTGTGTGCGCCCTTGTCAGTATGGGCTCACCCCCCCCCCCCCCCACACCCCATTGCCACAAGTCAGCCACCACCACATTGTGTGTACAGAAGACCCATGGCCACCGGTCTGTGCAGTTGGCCGCCTGACATCACAACACTGACCTAATTGTGACAACCCCTGTAATTTAGGAAGCAGTGAGTGATCGTTAACATAGCTGAGGACAATGGTGATTGTGAGCCTCCTCGTCAGTCCTGTCCGCTCCTCACCCCTCGCATCAGGTGATCTCCGCCTCATTCTGCAGTGTTAATTAGCGTCTGGAGATTAATGGCGTAATGACCTTGCAGACGGTGGAGGTCACTGCCCTGATGGTCGAGTACTTGGGGTCTGTGATTCTCAGCGGTTACATAGGATTCATCGAGTCCGGCAATCACTTTACAGGCCGCAGGAGTCCAGATCCCGCACTGACGCTGTCTGAGCCCGCACACTGAATGCAGGGGCGGCTGTGGTGGCCTGTAGTCTGACGAGGACCATGCGGATACAACACCTCACCAGCCAACAGGGCATCTCATCTTTACTCGCATGCATCAGGAGAATAGTGAGCGCAGCTCTGGAGTATAATACAGGATGTAACTCAGGGTCAGTACAGGATAAGTAATGTATGTACACAGTGACTCCACCAGCAGAATAGTGAGTGCAGCTCTGCAGTATAATACAGGATGTAACTCAGGAGCAGTACAGGATAAGTAATGTATGTACACAGTGACTCCACCAGCAGAATAGTGAGTGCAGCTCTGGGGTATAATACAGGATGTAACTCAGGATCAGTACAGGATAAGTAATGTATGTACACAGTGACTCCACCAGCAGAATAGTGAGTGCAGCTCTGCAGTATAATACAGGATGTAACTCAGGAGCAGTACAGGATAAGTAATGTATGTACACAGTGACTCCACCAGCAGAATAGTGAGTGCAGCTCTGGGGTATAATGCAGGATGTAACTCAGGGTCAGTACAGGATAAGTAATATATGTACACAGTGACTCCACCAGCAGAATAGTGAGTGCAGCTCTGGAGTATAATACAGGATGTAACTCAGGATCAGTACAGGATAAGTAATGTATGTACACAGTGACACCACCAGCAGAATAGTGAGTGCAGCTCTGGGGTATAATGCAGGATGTAACTCAGGGTCAGTACAGGATAAGTAATATATGTACACAGTGACTCCACCAGCAGAATAGTGAGTGCAGCTCTGGAGTATAATACAGGATGTAACTCAGGATCAGTACAGGATAAGTAATGTATGTACACAGTGACCCCACCAGCAGAATAGTGAGTGCAGCTCTGGGGTATAATACAGGATGTAACTCAGGAGCAGTACAGGATAAGTAATGTATGTACACAGTGACTCCACCAGCGGAATAGTGAGTGCAGCTCTGGAGTATAATACAGGATGTAACCCAGGGTCAGTACAGGATAAGTAATGTATGTACACAGTGACCCCACCAGCAGAATAGTGAGTGCAGCTCTGGGGTATAATACAGGATAAGAAATGTATGTACACAGTGACTCCACCAGCGAAATAGTGAGTGCAGCTCTGGGGTATAATACAGGATGTAACTCAGGATCAGTACAGGATAAGTAATGTATGTACACAGTGACTCCACCAGCAGAATAGTGAGTCCAGCTCTGGAGTAGAATACAGGATGTAACTCAGGAGCAGTACAGGATAAGTAATGTATGTACACAGTGACTCCACCAGCAGAACAGTGAGTGCAGCTCTGGAGTATAATACAGTCAGTAACTCAGGATCAGTACAGGATAAGTAATGTATGTACACAGTGACTCCACCAGCAGAATAGTGAGTGCAGCTCTGGACTATAATACAGCATAAGTAATGTATGTATACAGTGACTCCACCAGCAGAATAGTGAGTGCAGCTCTGGAGTATAATACAGGATGTAACTCAGGAGCAGTACAGGATAAGTAATGTATGTACACAGTGACTCCACCAGCAGAATAGTGAGTGCAGCTCTGGAGTATAATACAGTCAGTAACTCAGGATCAGTACAGGATAAGTAATGTATGTACACAGTGACTCCACCAGCAGAATAGTGAGTGCAGCTCTGGGGTATAATACAGGATGTAACTCAGGGTCAGTACAGGATAAGTAATGTATGTACACAGTGACTCCACCAGCAGAATAGTGAGTGCAGCTCTGGAGTATAATACAAGATGTAACTCAGGGTCAGTACAGGATAAGTAATGTATGTACACAGTGACTCCAGCAGCAGAATAGTGAGTGCAGCTCTGGGGTATAATACAGGATGTAACTCAGCAGCAGTACAGGATAAGTAATGTATGTACACAGTGACCCCACCAGCAGAATAGTGAGTGCAGCTCTGCAGTATAATACAGGATGTAACTCAGGAGCAGTACAGGATAAGTAATGTAAGTACACAGTGACTCCACCAGCAGAATACTGAGTGCAGCTCTGGAGTATAATACCTTAATGTACTCAGGAGCAGTACAGGATAAGTAATGTATGTACGGATGTTGCGCTTCGGATGTTTTGATATACAATTTGTATAGTTTCAGATTACAGGGTACATATGTGACGGTTTTGCTTCGTGTCAGTGATGGGTCCTTTCCTTTTTATATACACCGTATATACTGGAGTATTAGCCAAATCAGTTAGTTTTACCACAAAAATCTGGTGAAACTTATTGACTCGAGTATATACTAGGTAAAAAATGGCAATACTCCCCTTCCAGGCGGCACCTGTGTCCCCGGTGGTGCGGCAAGCTGCTTCAGACATCTCCCCGCTGTCAATCTCCCTGCTCGGTTTTGAATTCCCCCGCCATTAGTGCTGTGTAACTAAGCGCTGTGATTGGATCGAGCACCAGCCAATCACAGCTGACGCTCAATAAACCAATCACAGCCATTCAGTGATGTCATTCACTGAATGGCTGTGAATGATCGAGCGCCGGCTGTGATTAAGCAGCAGATGTAATCCGGCACCATACTCTTGCCATCCTCCTAGATTAAAGCCCAAGACCAAGCGCCATAAATTTACGGCGCTTGGTCTCTAATGGGTTACTGTAGGTACTCAGTGACTCCACTGTAGATTATATACGTTATTACGGTATGATGGTCTCAGATCTACGCTGTAATTCTGTGTTCACTTGTATATCAGCAAATCTATATGTTTGGTAAGAAGTTGGGACAAGGAAGCTTCGGAGTCGTCATTGAAGCCACCCATCGGGAGACCGGCAAGAAGTGGGCGATTAAGAAGGTCAATAAAGAAAAGGTGAGACCTTGTCCTGTTACTCCATACTAGACAGTGGTAATTATCGCAGCGGCCGGCCCTCACATCTGCCAGCATGTCCTGCACCCTCCCTTTTGTATAGCCCTGACCCATACTTCATACCGTAGGCCGGGAGCTCCGCCGTCAAACTGCTGGAACGGGAGGTTTCCATCTTAAAGAGAGTAAATCACCAGCACATCATCCACCTGGAGGAAGTGTTTGAGACGCCCAAGGTAAGTGACCCCGAGAGCTGGAGTATTACTTTATATTCTACACTACACACTAGGGCAGGGTCGCCCTGTAATCGATCAGGAGGGGCGGGACCACCGATGTCACATCATCAGAATCAGGCCGGACTGAATAACCCTTCTTTATAACAATCTACATCAGCGGTTCCCAAATTTTTTCAGCCTTGGAGCCCTTTTTGAAGGAAAAATTTCTCTTGGAGCCCCAAAGTGAGACAGAGGGTGTGGTCAAGGGAGGGGTCAGGGGCGTGGCTTATCACAACTTATTATTTTTACCTCCATTTTTATAAAAAATGGTCTTAGTAGTAATAGTGACCCCCACCTTCCCCTCCACAATGGTCTCAGTAGTAATAGTGACCCCCCCACCCCACAGTGGTCTCAGTGGTAATAGTGACCCCCTCCCCCCCTACAGTGGTCTCAGTGGTAGTAGTGACAGCCCCCCCCTCCCCACAGTGGGCTCAGTAGTAATAGTGACCCCCCCCCCCCACTCCCACCCCCACAGTGGTCTCAGTAGTAATGGTGTCCCCTATATTAGCCCCTGTAGTAATAGTGACCCCCACAGTGGTCTTAGTAGTAATAGTGACCCCCACCTTCCCCCCCACAATGGTCTCAGTAGTAATAGTGACCCCCCCCCCCCTCACAGTGGTCTCAGTGGTAATATTGACCCCCCCTCCCCCCCCCCTACAGTGGTCTCAGTGGTAGTAGTGACAGCCCCCCCTCCCCACAGTGGGCTCAGTAGTAATAGTGACCCCCCCCCCCACTCCCACCCCCACAGTGGTCTCAGTAGTAATGGTGTCCCCTATATTAGCCCCTGTAGTAATAGTGACCCCCACAGTGGTCTTAGTAGTAATAGTGACCCCTTCAGTAGTATTAATCCCACAGTAATAATTTTAACCCCCAATATTATTAACGCCCTTAGTAATATTAACCCCCACAGTAGCCCCAGTAATAATAGGTTTAGGGCTATGTACTTACCTCCTCCTTGCAGTCAGCGCTGCTCTTCCTTTGCTCGGTGCTGATCCCGGGTACACACTGACAGCATTGTGCCTCAGAACAGTCCATTCCTTATCTTCTCCTGCAGAACCTAGGAGGAGAGGACTCAGGGGAGGAGGATCCCGGGTGCACACTGACGTCATAGTATGCATTGGGATCAGCGTCACTGCATGATTACCGGCGGGGAGCTGCGGCACCCCTGCCAGTAATCACTACAGTGGTGAGCAGCCGTTGGCATCTGTGCCATAGGTTTGCCACCACGGAGACCCTCGGTCGGAGCCCCTGACTGTCACTCGCGGAGGCCCTAAGGGCTCCTCGAAGCACAGTTTGGGAACCGCTGGTCTAGATGGACTAAGGGGAAGCAGAGCTGGAAAAAAGAGGTGAAAGTAGCAACTTTCGAACATGATTACACCAATCAGCAACTGCAAAATGTAACAGAAGACACGACCGAAAACGTTTATTCACCTCCAGAGCTGCATTCACAATTCTGACTTTACAGCAGAGTCTCTTATATTCCAGTTGCACCAGAACTGCCTACACAACCCTTCTGCATGCTACTGCATCCCCTCTGGGCAGGCACACAGACCTAATGGTGGGAAAACCCATAATGCATTGCACTAGATCATGCAGCTTGTGGGCTAACTACAGACAGCTCACAATATTCTCCTATATACAACCTGTCCCTTCAGGTATCTCCTGTAGTATCTCCTTCCCAGCGGTCTGTAAGCGCCTGCAGTCAGCGTCCTCCATCCCTCTGCATCAGTTTGTAAGTCCTTTAGTCCCTGTTTATTGTTCCTGCCGGCTTCTGTATGTACTTACAGCCCTCATCCGGGAGGCAGCCGGGATTAACAGCACCTCAAAATAAATAATAAGACCCCAATCCCCAAAAAGTGGGGACGCTGTAAAATGTAAATAAAGATTGTAATAATCTAGAAATCCCATCTAACCAGATTTTACTCACAGTAGAACATATCAGAGGGGGAGGGGGTGGGGAGGGGGCGGGGCACGGCTCCATTAACAAAAACTCATTAAGAAATTGATGGCAGCAACACATCTCACAAAAGTTGGGCCAGGGGGGACAACAGGCTGGAAAAGTAAGTGGTACTAATGAAGTAACCTGACTGTATATAGAGCGCATGTTAGAGAGGCCGAGTCTCTCAGAAGCAAAGGTGGTCAGAGATTCACCAATTTGTGCAAAACTGCAGCTAAAAATTGTGAATAATGTCAGAAAAATGTTCCTCAACATAAAATTGTAAAGACTTTGAGTGACAGAACATGCGCAAGAGAGAAGAGCGCCGGCCAATACTGGCTGCTGGAGATCTGCGGCCCTCAGGGGGCGCTGCAGTAATAACAGGCATGACTCTGTAAGAGCGATCACTGCAGGGCGCAGGAATACTAGCAGCTCACCGTACGATCACAGATACACCGTATACCCACACAATCCAGAGACGCCGGCGTCTTCTCTGGGCCAAAACTCTTTTACATGGACTGAGGCAAAACGGGATTCTTTTTGGAAACCCCCTGCGGACTTCAGAGGAGCGGAGCCATCCAGCTTGTTATCTCTGATGGCATTGGGGTGGCATTAGTGCCTATGGCACGGGCGGCGCACACATCCTGACAGGCGCCATCAGTGCTGACAGTATATGGAGGCTGTAGAACCGCACACGCTCCATCCAGACAACGTATCGTTCAGGGAAGACAATGCTGAACCACATACTGCATCAGCATGGCTTCCAGGAGAAGAGTCTTGGGGCGGCACTGGTCACCTGCAGTCTGGACCTTCCACCAATATGGAATGAAAGATCTGATAAAGACAACCGAGGACTGCGGAGCAGCTAGAATCCTCCATCAGACAAGAAGGGGACAACATTCCTGTCCCAAAACTCCAGCAAGCAGTCTCCTCACTTTACAGAAGAGCAGATGCTACACACCGGCGGACACGCCCCCCCACCGGCGGACACGCCCCCTCCCCCCCAAACACTGGCGGACACCCCCCCCTAAACACTGGCGGACACGCCCCCCCCCCCCCCCACACACACACTGGCAGACACGGTCCCCTCCCCCCCCCCTCCCCACGCACACTGGCGGACACGGTCCCCCCCCCCCCACACACACACCGGTGGACACTGTGTCCCCCCCACCCCCACCCCACACCGGCGGACACGCTCCCCCCCCACACCACTGGACACAGCCCTGCCCCACATCGGTGGACACGGCCCCCCCCCTCCTCACACACACTAAAGGACACGCCCCCCCACTGGACATAGCCCCGCCCCACACTGGTGGACACGCCCCCTCCACACACACTGAAGGACACGCCCCCACCACTGGACAGCCCCGCCCCACACTGGTGGACACGCCCCCTCCTCACACACTGAAGGACACGCCCCCACCACTGGACATAGCCCCGCCCCACACTGGTGGACACGCCCCCCTCCACACACACACACACACACACTGAAGGACACGCCCCCCCCCTCACACACACTGAAGGACACGCCCCCCCCACCACTGGACACAGCCCCGCCCCACACTGGTGGACACGCCCCCCCCCCCCCCCCCCCCCTCCACACACACCTGTGGACACGGCCCCGCCACAACTTTTGTGAGATGTGTTGCTGCCAGCAATTTCTAAAGGAGTTCTGAGTGACATGGTAGCAGGTCTCCTTCCCTTCTGATCTCCAGATGGTTACAATCTTATTTCTTTACATTCTGCTCGTCACCTTTCCTGCACCTGGGCATGTAGACAGACCAACATGTTGTGCTCACTTTTCAGAGGATGTACCTGGTCATGGAGCTGTGTGAAGGCGGAGAGCTGCGGGAGATCCTGCAGCGGAGGAAGCCCTTGTCCGAGAGTGAGACGAGACACGTCATTCACAGCTTAGCTTCCGCCATCGCCTATCTGCACAAGAAAGGTACGCAGCCCAGCTGCTGAGTGATGCAAGGTTTATCAGTGGAATCTGCAGACAACACGGCTCTCTGATCTCAGATTGGGTAGTTTATACATTTTACAAGTTCTTTTCATTGTGTTTATGGCTTCGCTGAAGTGCAATCTGCAGAGGTGTCTCATAGGCGCTACTCTGGCTCCCTCTGCTGGTAGCTGTGGGGTGATGCACCGAAAGTGCTTTTGTAGTTGTACTACTTTGTCATGGTGTGTATTCGTGGGTTGTTTTATTTATGAGCGCACATTCATCACCCAGCAGTGCGTACGGACGTCGTTACAGCAGTTTCCCCATTTATAGGTTTACATAGATTAAAGGGGTTTTCTGGGAACTAAAGTAGTTAAATAGCTTAAAATCAATACAAATGGTCACCCAGGATGTTCCTACATACCGTATCCACGGGGAGGACTTTCAGCTCCCTCGAGATTAAACACCGTGCACTCCAGATGTGGAACCTGACCACTAGGCTAACTAGAAATAGAGTGCAGCGGTCCCTGCCACCAAGGCCTCTGAAGGCTCCATAAGCCCACTCCGCATAGGAGAGGTGTGCCAGCTGACGCCAGCCTATGGAGACCCCTACCCGTTGGTATACCTCTGTATTAAAGGGGCACTGAAGCAGGAAATGCTCCATGCTTTCCAGCACGTCGCTGCACTCCTGACGGGGGCAACCCCTGTCAATCAGAGGCCTGCTCTTCAAGTTGCCCCTTACATACAGTCTCCCGTGAAAGCAGCGCCAAGCCAAGTCCCAAAACTTCAAGGGGACCCGGGTTGAATTCAGTAAACGTAACCCTCCCTCCAGGTCCCGACTTGGGCAGTCCTTGAGCGCCAGGGGCTTCAGGAAACGGGTCAACAGGACTCTTTCGTCGAGGAGCCTCCTCGTCAGAGTCCTGATCTCCCACATCCCCAGACCCCACCGGCGTATCACCTTCAGAACCAAGGTAGCGTAAGCCGGGAGATATCCGTGCTGCGTGCGAAGGTCCTTCACTCGCCCTCCTGTCTCCCATTCCTGGAAGAAAGGCTGAAGCCATCCCCGGCAGGAGTAGACCCACGGAGGAGCCCTCTCTTGCCAGAGGTTGCCTATGTTGATCTTAAAAAAAGTGTCTACAAGAAACACCACGGGGTTGACCATAGACAACCCCCCTAGTCTCCTCGTGCGGTATGTAACATCTCTCCTGATCAGGTTCAACCTGTTCCCCCACAACATTAGGAAGAACAGGTTGTAGACCCGAGTCCAGAGAGGCTCTGGCAAAACACATACGCTGCCCAGGTACATGAATAAAGGGAGCAGATATGTTTTGATCAGGCTAACTCTTTCCCGAAGGGTCAAAGACCAACCCTTCCACTGGTTTACCTTGTGAGTTGCACCATCCAGCCTGTCCACCCAATTTTGCATGGGGTAATCCTCCTAGCCGAATTTGATGCCAAGTACTTTTGCGGAAGTTTGGGGCACCGGAAGGGTGTCCGGGAGATCAAACGTAGGATCCCCCCTTCCTAACCAGAGACTTTCACACTTATCCCAGTTGACCATAGACCCGGAAGCTTCCGAGTAGCGGTCCACCTCCGACACCACAAACTCCGCCTCCTCTCTCTCTCTCTCTCTCTCTCGAGGACACGAAGAGCGTGACATCATCGGCGTATGCCACTGCCCTCAGGGTAGCCTCCGGCACCGCCCGGTCCATCCCGACCCCCGCTATAGGTCCACAATCAACCCTCCTAAGGAAGGGATCTATCGCAAACGCATACAACAGAGGACTTAGAGGACAGCCCTGACGGACGCCGGACCCCACCTCAAAAGGGCGGCCAAGCCAACCGTTCACCAGCGGGAAAGTCTCAGCCCCTGCATACAATGTTCGCAGCCAATCAACAAACCCCACTGGCAGGCCGTATCTCAGAAGGACTGACCAGAGGTACTCGTGATTAACCCGATCAAACGCTTTGGCCTGATCCAAGAACAGCAAGTACCCCTCCCAGTGACCAGCCCTACCCTGCTCCACTGCCTCTCGGACACCGAGAACAGCGCTAAAGGTGCTACGGCCTGGAACAGAGCAATGCTGGGCCCACGAGAGGAGCCGGGGTGCAAACTTGACCAGCCGATTAAACAGCACTTTTGCCAGAACCTTCCTGTCCGTATTGAGAAGCGCTATGGGACGCCAGTTCTCAATACGGCTCGAGTCTTTACCTTTTGACAGAATGATCAAGGCCGACCTCCTCATTGACTTTGGCAGAGTGCCCGAGGAAAGACACTCATTTAATACCTCCGTCAAGAGGGGACTCAAGAGGTCCTTGAAGGTCTTATAATACTCGGATGTTAATCTATCCGGACCTGGCGACTTTTTGGGCCGGAGCCCATCAATCGCCAGTCTAACTTCCTCTTCTCTGATCTCTTCTGTCAAAACGCCAAGAGAGGTGTCTACCCCTGGCCCAGGGACAGCTTCAGCCAGGAAAGCCGACATCACTTCCGAATCTAGATCCCTCTTTCCCAAGAGTTGCGAGTAGTAGGATCTGACGACCTCCAGGATCCCTGATCTGGATCGATTCAGGGACCCCGTACTGTCAATCAGTCCAGTGACCACTTTACTATTCACTGACATCCTACAGTTTCTGTAAGGGTCGGGCGAGCGGTACTTCCCGAAATCCCTCTCAAAAACCAAGGATGCGTGTCTGTCATACTGGCACGTCTTGAGTAAAGATTTCACTCTGGAGATCTCCTCGCGGCTACCTCCAGTCGAAACGAGATGTTCGAGTTTCCTCCTCAGGCCGTTGTACAGGCGGTACCTGTCCAGGCATCTGAGGTTGGAGAGCTCTCGGAAGAACCTTGCCGCCCTCCTCTTGAACATCTCCCACCACTCTGACTTACTGCTACAGAGATCCAGTAATGGTACCTGGCTCTGCAGAAAATCCTCAAAGGACTGTCTTATCTCTGCTTCCTCCAGGAGTGATGAATTCAGCCTCCATAAGCCTCTACCCATCCGGGGGGTCTCTGCAACATTCAGAGAAAACAATATTAGACAGTGGTCGGAGAATTCCACCTCAACAACGGACACTGGTGAAGAGATGGCTTCCTCCTTCAAATAAAACCTGTCTATTCTAGACCTGCTCTGACCTCTATAATAGGTGAACCCCTCGTGGCCTGGGGTGTGCCGGATGTGGACATCCACCAGGCGAGCCTCGCTAGCTATACTATTAAGTGCGACGCTGTCAAAAGTCAACCGCCTGTCTCCAGAGCCTCCCCTATCGCGGGCTCTCGTGACTGCATTAAAGTCACCTCCAAAGACAACTTGGCGGCTGGTAAAAAGGTAGGGCTTGATCCTCATAAAGAGACTCTTCCTGTCCTTTTTTGACTGGGGACCATAGATGTTTACAAGTCTCAATTCTTGTCCCTTCATGAGGACATCTAAGATCAGGCACCTTCCCATTTCTAATTCAATAACTCGTCGGCATTCAACCGCTGCGGTAAAAAGGACCGCCACTCCGCTATACGGCTCGGCCGCAAGAGACCAGTAGGAAGGGCCTGACCTCCACTCCCTTTTTGCCTTATGTATGGCTGCCAAATCAGACAGCCTGGTCTCCTGCAAAAATAAAATGTCAGCTTCAACTCGGCTGAGAAAATCAAAGGCCGCAAATCTAGCCGTATCAGACTTAATGCTGGCAACGTTAATTGATGCCAGAGTCAGCGGAGTGGGTGCCGCCATCATGAGTGATTAAATTAGACGGCTTTCTTCCTCACACCCGCTTCTTCGGGGTCAGAGGAAAGCCCCTTGCTTCTTTTTTTGGACATAGATGTGTCCATAGCAAGGGATCCGCTGACCCCATCGTCCTTGTTTCCAGGCTCCAGAGTAGCCCCCTCCCCGGAAGGAAGTAAGCCTCCACGAGGAGGAGACTCAGCGCCCCCCGTTGACCCTTTCTTTGCCCCAGGCACCTTGCCCTTTGCTTCCCCCTCAGAGGAGGAAGAGATGTCTTGAAGGGCCCGGTACCTATTGGAGAGTCCAACTGGAGGCGAGCAGGCTTCTCCTTTCAGTACTTGGCCCGGGGTGGGAGAAGATCTTGAATCCCCCCTTCGCTTTCTCCTAGTGGCACGTAGCTTACGCCGTTTCTCTAGCCACCTCTTTCCTTCCTCATCCACACTCTCATAGTGGGAGGAATCTGAAGAGTTGGTCTTTCCGTCCTCCCTCTGGATCCTCCTGTCCTCTTCATCTAACTCGCTGTCCCTCAAGGCCTCAGCCGCAAAATTTGCTTCAGGAACAGGGGCCACCATTGACCCACCTGCTGTGGGCGCTCCTGTCAGCTCCCTGCTCCGTCTGCGTTTGTCCTGACGCCTCTGCTCAGAAGGCGTCTTTTGCTGGTTCTTCCCTGGCTCCTTAGCTCCTACACCTCTGCTAGTCCCCTCACCCCCGGAGGCCGCACCATGGCCCCCATCCGTAGGGGCTGAGACCGCATTGGCAAAGGAGCGTGGACAGCGACTGAATGGGTGACCGAGATCACCACACAGGTTACACCTAATCTCCGCACAGGAGGCGGCTAGATGACCCAGACCCCCACACAGAGCGCACTTCAAGGTCTTACAAGCGGCGCTCAAGTGTGAGGGGTCGCCGCACCTGTGGCAGAGCTTCGGCTGCCCCTGGTAAAAGGCCAAGATACGATCCCTGCCGAGGAAGGCTGCAGATGGAATGTGTGCCACTGAGTTACCTGAACGCTTCAGCTTGACCATAAACGTCCAGGCCCCAGACCATATGCCGTGCTCATCCCTGTTCTTTCTGGGCATGTCTGTCACCTCTCCGTATCGACCGAGCCACGTCATAATATCAAAACAAGAAAGTGACTCGTTACGAGTCAAAACGGTCACCTTCTTGACTTCGTTCTGGCGAGACACCACCTGGATGGCAAAGTCTCGCCAGCCGGGCTCGCTTTTCACCAGCTCGTAATTCCCCCAGAAGAGTTCTAGCCCCTCTGGGCGAACGAAGCTGATGTCAAACTCAGACGTGCCGTAGGGATGGATCAGGGCAAAGATGTCAACCGCCCTGAAGCCCATCTTCAGCAGAAGCTCCACTACCCTTGCCCTCGGGGGGCATGTATCATTGCCTCTCCAACGAAGACGGACCACATTCCTACGACCTGCGTCCTGCCTGGGTGTTGGTAGGGACCATACGGTCTCCCCCCTTTGCTCTCGGAAGGCCCCTAAGCCGTGTCTCTCTGTCCAAAGAGACAGGTTCACCTCTCTTCCTCCAACTGTGATTGAACTCTCCCCCTTCCGTAGAGCCCCCAGGAGGCGCTGTTGCAATATGCCCTCTCTAGAGCCTGGAGACAAGGAGGACCCTTCCCCTCCAGCAGCGACACTGGCATAACTCCTACCAGCTGTGGTCGCCGCCGGAGGGGCGACTGGAACCTGTGATGTGCCCTGACTATCCCCAGAACCTGTGCCTCTATTTACAGTAGGTTCCCCTGTGCTGAGAACACTAGCTGCAGCCCGTGCCTCCGAGTGCGTCGGAGCATCAGACACACGGGCCGCACCAGACACATCCACTCCTTTCATACCAAGACCTTTCATACCAAGACCCTCTGGACCAGACTTGGGGTTAGAAGCAGGGTTTGTTTTTGCCTTGGTAGACCTTGGGGGTGGCACTGCTGCCCCATCTTGCGCAGCTGCAACCACCGTAATGACCCCCCCATGGTCAGCACTCTGCATTCCGGCGCTTTTAGTATTTTTATTTTTGCCTTTTCCTTTACTTTTGCCAGCAGCCTCCACATCACTGGGTGCCTGGGACCTAGACTGGGACCTAGACTGAGGGACCCCTGCAGACCGACCTGTCGCACGGGGGACCCCCGATCCCGACCCCGCAGCACCCTCCGCATCACTGGCCTTACTGGCGCTGGCAGTTCTACCACTGCCATAATCCTTTGCCACCTTGCCTTGTCCTGTGCTGGCCGCCCTGCTGGCTGTTTCTGTCACTGCACTAACTGAAACAGGGACAGAGGACCCGGCCAGTTTAACTCCTTTATCCCTGTTCCCTTGTTCAAAACCCACTGTAGAGTCAGAAACCGGGGTTCTCAGGGTGGGGGTGCCCTGATCCGACTTTGCAGCCAAACCAGCGCCCCCCGTCACATACACAAATTTCTCCTGCACCAAATTCTTTTTTTTTCCTTTTTTCGCCTTGATCTTGACATCCTCCTCTGGTAAATCATCACCAAACTTAAGGCTGCTCATATTAGGGGGGGATTCCAACAGCCTTATCTGCTGCATTATTAAAGCGCCCCCATCGCTTTTATCTTCCTCCGGATCCGAATCCCCGGAGGTTAGAGGCAGCGCAACCTGCTCCGGCCGGAGGCTGCTGGTGGTTGTAGTGCCACTCTGGGTCTGCTCTCCTGAGCAGACAGGCTGCTCCCTCAGACTGTCCTGGAAGGTGTCCTCCTCAGAACAGTCACCACTGCTGTCTCCATCGCTGGAGTGATCAGCCTTCTTGTGACCGCTGTGTCCTGACGCCATTTTGGAAAATCTATCACCGTTAAGTAACTTTTCCCTAAAGGGACCACTTTGCTCCAGAATCCTGTCCCTCTCTTCCTTGCACCTTTGTATGCAATCTTTACAGTCCTGTATAGTCTTGCTTATTGCATCTTTCTTGCCTTTAGCGGCGGTCTGGTCCTTTAGCGACCTGGCCGACCGCAGCTTCTCCTTCTGCAGGAGGATTTCTCTCCCCGCACACTCATAGTCTGCCATGCTGGTGGCCAGATGGGAGGCCACCTCTACAACAGACTCCCCTTTCCTGCGATCACTCCACTGCGGCTTACCTCCTTTGCTGAGCGTTTGGCTGCGAGTTTGACTGCGGGTCATCATTTCGCTTCCGGCACTGTCAGATGCAGCTGCACCAACCTGCTGGGCCATGTCACTGCGCCTGCGACCCGGACCCTCTCTCTTCGCAGGTTTACTAGCTGCTCCGGCTTTCCTGCTTGTTGCTGCTGAAACCACGTATGCCGCTAGTGCCGCTGATGGTGTTGTCGCTGCCTTCTCAGCACTCCCCCCCTCCGACCGAAGCCGGGGGGGGGGGGGGGGAATTGCGGGACTCCATAGAACAAGAAGCCCAGATGAGTGCACTGATCCTGGGATCCAAAACAGGCTTCCAGCTGGGACTGCAACCACACCCTGGTTCTCTGAGGAGCTCCAACAAACCACACCTTACTCCAGAGCTGCACTCACTATTCTGCTGGTGGACTCACTGTATACATACATTACTTATCCTGTACTGCTCCTGAGTTACATCCTGTATTATACTCCAGAGCTGCACTCACTATTCTGCTGGTGGAGTCACTGTGTATATACATTACTTATCCTGTACTGATCCTGAGTTACATCCTGTATTATACTCCAGAGCTGCACTCACTATTCTGCTGCTGGAGTCACTGTGTACATACATTACTTATCCTGTAC
Source organism: Eleutherodactylus coqui (assembly GCF_035609145.1). Lineage (NCBI taxonomy): Eukaryota > Metazoa > Chordata > Amphibia > Anura > Eleutherodactylidae > Eleutherodactylus > Eleutherodactylus coqui. Next base: position 138,760,847 of record NC_089847.1, read on the forward strand.
TGATCCTGAGTTACATCCTGTATTATACTCCAGAGCTGCGCTCACTATTCTGCTGGTGGAGTCACTGTGCACATACATTACTTATCCTGTACTGATCCTGAGTTACATCCTGTATTATACTCCAGAGCTGCGCTCACTATTCTGCTGGTGGAGTCACTGTGCACATACATTACTTATCCTGTACTGATCCTGAGTTACATCCTGTATTATACTCCAGAGCTGCGCTCACTATTCTGCTGGTGGAGTCACTGTGTACATACATTAATATTCCTGTACTGCTCCTGAGTTACATCCTGTAGATCTTTTATTAGAAAAGTATAAAACACAACCAAACATGAACAATAACACAACTGTATACAACAAGATGAGGCCCTTCCCCCCTGGTCCATGACCCATCAACAAAAGAAAAGTCACTTTATACCCATTCCCCCTCCCCCGCTGTACACTCACACAGCCATTCATACTCAATATATAACAAAAATACTTAAAAGAGCATATCACTACAAAAAACTAGAACTACAGGTCCAGCCGAACCCCCTGAAACCACACAAATGAAATGAAATAGCGTTAAACAATAACAGAAATAACTAACCAAACCAAACTAACATAAAGACTGAGCCAACCGGCATATAACCAAACCATCCTAACATAAAGACTGAGCCAACCGGCATATAACCAAACCATCCTAACATAAAGACTGAGCCAACCGGCATATAACCAAACCATCCTAACATAGAGACTGAGCCAACCGGCATATAACCAAACCATCCTAACATAGAGACTGAGCCAACCGGCATATAACCAAACCATCCTAACATAAAGACTGAGCCAACCGGCATATAACCAAACCATCCTAACATAAAGACTGAGCCAACCGGCATATAACCAAACCATCCTAACATAGAGACTGAGCCAACCGGCATATAACCAAACCATCCTAACATAGAGACTGAGCCAACCGGCATATAACCAAACCATCCTAACATAAAGACTGAGCCAACCGGCATATAACCAAACCATCCTAACATAAAGACTGAGCCAACCGGCATATAACCAAACAAAAATTATTTTTTTTGGGTCCCCAGTGCAGCTTGCGGGCCATGCCTGCTCCACCAGTCCGTGCCCAGAGTTCAAAGTTCAGGACGTGCCAAGCCACACCGGGGTTTTTTTTTTTTTTTTTTTGTTTTTTTTTTTTTTTTTTTGTTTAAATATACATCATACCACACTTTTCCCTGCCGCAGCCTGGGGGCCATGCCCACTCCACCAGTCCGTGCCCAGAGTTTGTTTGGGACGTGCCAGGCTACGGCTCAAGGCGTGAACCCCACTCCCCCCAACTCCCCACCCAACCTACCTACCACCCAAAATGTGAATATATACAATATATACAAAACCATAATAAACTATACACCGACATACACCAATATACATACTATACAATATTCATACAACCCGAAAGCCTAAGGTCGGCTCACCTGCAGCCCTACTTCTTTTCATTTTGCCCAAACCAAAACAAAAGGCTTCATGGTGCACTCACAGCCCACCACCGGGATTGGAGATGATAAACCAGGCACAGACACAGCAATGCCCTTTCCCTTCTCTTTTTTTTTAAAAAGGTCTCCCTATTCTTTCCCTAATTTGCCCTAGACTGTCCTTAGTCTGCCCCTCAGTCTGACCCTTCATGGAAAACTTTCCCTGCCCTATCCCTCCTCTCTCCCTATCCTGTCCCTATTCTCTCCCTACTCTGCCCCTAGTAAATTAAGAAAAGACTGTCCCTAACGAAATACAAGCCCTCTCCATAGGAGAGAAGCCTTAGATGTGCCCAGCCTCTCATACTCCAAAGAACGCACCTTCACCAGGTCACCCAGGATGTTCCTACATACCGTATCCACGGGGAGGACTTTCAGCTCCGTCGAGATTAAACACCGTGCACTCCAGATGTGGAACCTGACCACTAGGCTAACTAGAAATAAAGTGCAGCAGTCCCTGCCACCAAGACCTCTGAAGGCTCCATAAGCCCACTCCGCATAGGAGAGGTGTGCCAGCTGACGCCAGCCTATGGAGACCCCTACCCGTTGGTAAACCTCTGTATTAAAGGGGCACTGAAGCAGGAAATGCTCCATGCTTTCCAGCACATCGCTGCACTCCTGACGGGGGCAACCCCTGTCAATCAGAGGCCTGCTCTTCAAGTTACCCCTTACATACAGTCTCCCGTGAAAGCAGCGCCAAGCCAAGTCCCAAAACTTCAAGGGGACCCGGGTTGAATTCAGTAAACGTAACCCTCCCTCCAGGTCCCGACTTGGGCAGTCCTTGAGCGCCAGGGGCTTCTGGAAATGGGTCAACAGGACTCTTTCGTCGAGGAGCCTCCTCGTCAGAGTCCTGATCTCCCACATCCCCAGACCCCACCGGCGTATCACCTTCAGAACCAAGGTAGCGTAAGCCGGGAGATGTCCGTGCTGCGTGCGAAGGTCCTTCACTCGCCCTCCTGTCTCCCATTCCTGGAAGAAAGGCCGAAACCATCCCCGGCAGGAGTAGACCCACGGAGGAGCCCTCTCTTGCCAGAGGTTGCCTATGTTGATCTTAAAAAAGGTGTCTACAAGAAACACCACGGGGTTGACCATAGACAACCCCCCTAGTCTCCTCGTGCGGTATGTAACATCTCTCCTGATCAGGTTCAACCTATTCCCCCACAACATTAGGAAGAACAGGTTGTAGACCCGGGTCCAGAGAGGCTCTGGCAAAATGCATACGCTGCCCAGGTAGATGAATAAAGGGAGCAGGTATGTTTTGATCAGGCTAACTCTTTCCCGAAGGGTTAAAGACCAACCCTTCCACTGATTAACCTTGTGAGTGGCACCGTCTAGCCTGTCTACCCAATTTTGCATGGGGTAATCCCCCTGGCCAAATTTGATGCCAAGAACTTTTGCTGAAGTCTGGGGCACCGGAAGAGTGTCCGGGAGATCAAACACAGGATCTCCCCTTCCTAACCAGAGACTTTCGCACTTATCCCAGTTGATCCTGGACCCAGATGCCTCTGAGTAGCCATCCACCTCCGACACCACAAACTCCGCCTCCTCCCTTGAGGATACGAAGAGCGTGACATCATCGGCGTATGCCACTGCCCTCAGGGTAGCCTCCGGCACCGCCCGGTCCATCCCGACCCCTGCTATAGGTCCACGATCAACCCTCCTGAGGAAGGGATCTATCGCAAACACATACAACAGGGGACTTAGAGGACAGCCCTGGCGGACACCGGACCCCACCTCGAAAGGGCGGCCAAGCCAACCGTTCACCAGCGGGAAAGTCTCAGCCCCTGCATACAATGTTCGCAGCCAATCAACAAACCCCACTGGCAGGCCGTATCTCAGAAGGACTGACCAGAGGTACTCGTGGTTAACCCGATCAAACGCTTTGGCCTGATCCAAGGACAGCAAGTACCCCTCCCAGTGACCAGCCCTACCCTGCTCCACTGCCTCCCGGACACCAAGAACAGCGCTAAAGGTGCTACGGCCTGGAACAGAGCAATGCTGGGCGCCCGAGAGGAGCCGGGGTGCAAACTTGACCAACCGATTAAACAGCACTTTTGCCAGAACCTTCCTGTCCGTATTGAGAAGTGCTATGGGACGCCAGTTCTCAATACGGCTCGAGTCTTTACCCTTTGACAGAAGGATCAAAGCTGACCTCCTCATTGACTTTGGCAGAGTGCCCGAGGAAAGACACTCGTTTAATACCTCCGTCAAGAGGGGACTCAAGAGGTCCTTGAAGGTCTTATAATACTCGGATGTTAGTCCGTCCGGTCCTGGCGATTTTTTGAGCCGGAGCCCATCAATCGCCAGTTTAACTTCCTCTATTCTGATCTCTCCTGTCAAAACATCAAGAGAGGTGTCTACCCCCGGCTCAGGGACAGTTTCAGCCAGGAAAGCCGACATCACTTCCGAATCTAGATCCCTCTTTCCCAAGAGTTGCGAGTAGTAGGATCTGACGACCTCCAGAATCCCTGATCTGGATCGATTCAGGGATCCTGTACTATCGATCAGTCCAGTGACCACTTTACTATTCACTGACATCCTACAGTTTCTGTAAGGGTCGGGCGAGCGGTACTTCCCGAAATCCCTCTCAAAAACCAAGGATGCGTGTCTATCGTACTGGCACTTCTTGAGCAAAGATTTCACTCTGGAGATCTCCTCGCGGCTACCTCCAGTCGAAACGAGATGTTCGAGTTTCCTCCTCAGGCCGTTGTACAGGCGGTACCTGTCCAGGCATCTGAGGTTGGAGAGCTCTCGGAAGAACCTCGCTGCCCTCCTCTTGAACATCTCCCACCACTCTGACTTACTGCTACAGAGATCCAGTAATGGTACCTGGCTCTGCAGAAAATCCTCAAAGGACTGTCTTATCTCTGCTTCCTCCAGGAGTGATGAATTCAGTCTCCAATAACCTCTGCCCATCCGGGGGGTCTCTGCAACATTCAGAGAAAACAAAATCAGACAGTGGTCGGAGAATTCCACCTCAACAACGGACACTGGTGAAGAGATGGCTTCCTCCTTCAAAAAAAACCTGTCTATTCTTGACCTGCTCTGACCTCTATAATAGGTGAACCCCTCGTGGCCTGGGGTGTGCCGGATGTGGACATCCACCAGGCGAGCCTCGCTAGCTATGCTTTTAAGTGCGACGCTGTCAAAAGTCAACCGCCTGTCTCCAGAGCCTCCCCTATCGCGGGCTCTTGTGACTGCATTAAAGTCACCTCCAAAGACAACTTGGCGGCTGGTAAAAAGGTAGGGCTTGATCCTCATAAAGAGACTCTTCCTGTCCTTTTTTGACTGGGGACCATAGATGTTTACAAGTCTCAATTCTTGTCCCTTCATGAGGACATCTAAGATCAGGCACCTTCCCATTTCTAATTCAATAACTCGTCGGCATTCAACCGCTGCGGTAAAAAGGACCGCCACTCCGCTATACGGCTCGGCCGCAAGAGACCAGTAGGAAGGGCCTGACCTCCACTCCCTTTTTGCCTTATGTATCGCTGCCAAATCAGACAGCCTGGTCTCCTGCAAAAATAAAATGTCAGCTTCAACTCGGCTGAGAAAATCAAAGGCCGCAAATCTAGCCGTATCCGACTTAATGCTGGCAACGTTAATTGATGCCAGAGTCAGCGGAGTGGGTGCCGCCATCATGAGTGATTAAATTAGATGGCTTTCTTCCTCACACCCGCTTCTTCGGGGTCAGAGGAAAGCCCCTTGCTTCTTTTTTTGGACACAGATGTGTCCATAGCAGGGGATCCCCCGACCCCGTCGTCCTTGTTTCCAGGCTCTAGAGTCGCCTCCTCCCCTGTAGGAACTATGCCTCCATGAGGAGGAGACTCAGCGCCCCCTGTTGACCCTTTCTTTGCCCCAGGAACCTTGCCCTTTCCTTCCCCCTCAGAGGAGGAAGAGATGTCTTGAAGGGCTCGGAACCTATTGGAGTGTCCAACTGGAGGTGAGCAGGCTTCCCCTTCCAGTACTTGGCCCGGGGTGGGAGAAGATCTTGAATCCCCCCTTCGCTTCCTCCTCGTGGCACGTAGCTTACGCCTTTTTTCTAACCACCTCTTGCCTTCCTCATCCACACTTTCATAGTGGGAGGAATCTGCAGAGTTGGTCTCCTCCCTCTGGATCCTCCTGTCCTCTTCATCTAACTCGCTGTCCCTCAAAGCCTCAGCCGCGAGATTTGCTTCTGGAACAGGGGCCACCATCGACCCACCTGCTGTGGGCGCTCCTGTCAGCTCCCTGCTCCGTCTGCGCTTCTCCTGACGCCTCTGCTGAGCAGCCGTCTTTTGCCGGTTCTTCCCTGGCTCCTGAGCTCCCTCACCTCTGCTGGTCCCCTCACCCCCGGAGGCCACCTCATGACCCCCATCCGTAGGGGCAGAGACCGCATTGGCAAAGGAGCGTGGACAGCGGCTAAATGGGTGACCGAGATCACCACACAGGTTACACCTAATCTCTGTACAGGAGGCGGCAAGATGACCCAGACCCCCACACAGAGCGCACTTCAAGATCTTACAAGCAGCGCTTAAGTGTGAGGGGTCGCCGCACCTGTGGCAGAGCTTCGGCTGCCCCTGGTAAAAGGCCAAGATACGATCCCTGCCGAGGAAGGCTGCAGATGGTATGTGTGCCACTGAGTTTCCTGAACGCTTCAGCTTGACCATAAACGTCCAGGCCCCGGACCATATGCCGTGCTCATCCCGGTTCTTTCTGGGCATCTCCGTCACCTCTCCGTACCTACTGAGCCACGTCATGATGTCAAAGCAAGAAAGTGACTCGTTACGAGTCAAAACGGTCACTTTCTTGATATCGTTCTGGCGAGACACCACCTGGATGGCAAAGTCCCGCCAGGCGGGCTCGTTTTTCATCAGCTCATAGTTCCCCCAGAAAAGTTCTAGACCCTCTGGGCGAACGAAGCTGATGTCAAACTCAGACGTGCCGTAGGGATGGATCAGGGCAAAGATGTCAACCGCCCTAAAGCCCATCTTCAGTAGGAGCTCCACTACCTTCCCCCTTGGAGGACATGCATCATTGCCCCTCCAACGAAGACGGACCACATTCCTACGACCTGCATCCTGCCCGGGTGTTGGTAGGGACCATACGGTCTCCCCCCTTTGCTCTCGGAAGGCACCCAAGCCATGTCTCTCTTTCCAGAGAGATAGGTCCACCTCTCTTCCTCCAACTGTAATTGAACTCTCCCCTTTCCGTAGAGCCTCCAAGAGGCGCTGTTGCAAAACGCCCTCCCTAGAGCCTGGAGACAAGGAGGACCCACTCCCTCCAGCGGCGACACTGGCATAACTCCTACCAGGTGTTGTCGCCGCTGGAGGGGCGACTGGAACCTGTGACACTTCCTGACCCCCCTGAACAAACTGTACCTGCTTGTGCAGCAGGTGCCACTATATTAGGGGTGCCAAGAGCTCCCTGGGTCTCTGAGCTCTTAGTAGTATCAGAGACCTGGGCTGAACTGGGAATCTTCTTATTACCACTAGTACCTCTCTCGCACGCACCCTCACCATCCGGACCAGATTTTGGGTCACGACCAGGGTCCAAGCGGGCCTTAGCAGACCTAGGGGGCAACATTGCTGGCCCAGCTTGTGCAGCTGCAACTACCGCAATGTTCCCCCCACGGTCAGCACTCTGTGTTATAGCAGAGATGTTTTTAGTTTTGCTTTTGCTTTTGCCTTTCTTTTTACCTTTGCCAGAAGCCTCCGCATCACTGGGTGCCTGGGACCGAGAGACCCCCGCAGACCGAGCTGTCACACAGGAGACCTCAGATGCTGATCCCAGAGCCCCCTCCGCATCACTGGGTGCCTGGGACCGAGAGACCCCCGCAGACTGACCTATCACACAGGAGACCTCAGATGCTGATCCCGCTGCTCCCTCCGCATCACTGGGTGCCTGGGACCGAGAGACCCCCGCAGACCGAGCTGTCACACAGGAGACCTCAGATGCTGATCCCGCTGCTCCCTCCGCATCACTGGCCTTACTGGCACCATCACCGCCATAGCCTTCAGCCTTCTCATCTTTACCACAGGGTCCCAGGTCAGAGGTGCCTCTTTCTGGCTTTGCAGCCGGACCAGCGTCCCCCGTCACATAGACAAATTTTTCCTGGGGCTTCCTTTGTTTTCCTTTTTTATCCTTGATTTTTGTGTCCACTTTGGGAATGTCTTTGCCAAAATGAAGACCCCCCATATGAGGAGGGGATTCCAGCAGTTGCGACACCAAAGCCCCCACCTTATGATTTCCTTCCTCCAGATCAGACTCCTCAGAGGTTGTTGGTAGCCCAATCTGCTCTGGCTGGAGATTGCTGGTGCTTGTAGTGCTGCCTTGGGTTAGGGCTTGTTCAGCCGAACACGCAGGCTGCTCTCCCAGACTCTCCTGTACATCCTTGTAGTTGTCCTCATCCGAGCTGTCGTCGTGATCACTGGACTGATCAGTCTGCTGTGAGTTACTGCGTCCTGCAGCCATCTTCGCAAAGCGATCATCGTTCATGATCTTTTCTTTAAAGGGACCGCTCTCCTCCAAGATCCGCTCTCTCACATCTTTCCACACTTTAATGCACTCTTTGCACTTCTGTATCACTTTAGAGACTTCCGCCTTTTTGCCTTTAGAGGTGGCTTGGTCTCTTTGCAGCCTGGCAGACCGCAGTTTTTCCATCTGCATAACAATCTGCTTTCCTGCAGTCTCATACTCGGCCATGCTTCTTGCCAGCCGGGAGGCCAGCTCTACTACAGACTCTCCCTCTGGCCTATCACTCCACTTTTCTGGCTTTGCCAGCTTCTGTGGCTTACCTGTCTTCCTCCGGGCCTGGCTACGCGTCACCATCTCGCTGCCTGCGCTGTCGGATGCAGCCGCACTGATGGACTGGCCCGCGTTACTGCGCCTGCGACTGGAGCCCGTGTCACCGCTGCCACGACTTAGAACCGTCCTTTTCTCCGGCTCACCTGCAGTCCTTGGCTTCTTATATTTTGCCGCTGCTGCTGCGGAACATCTTGGAGCTGCAGAAGCCACCGATGCCACTGCGGAGGTCGTTGCGGCCATCTCTGTCCTCCCTCCCTCCGACCGAGATCGGAGGGAGGAGGTGCGCGACTGCATACCAAACAAAGCCCAGAAATGTGCACTGTTCCTGGGCTCTCAACAAGGTCTCCACCTGGGAAGCAGACCACACCCTGGATCCTGCAGAGCTCTTCAGAACACAACCTTACTCCAGAGTTGCACTCACTATTCTGCTGGTGGAGTCACTGTGTACATACATTACTTATCCTGTACTGCTCCTGAGTTACATCCTGTATTATACTCCAGAGCTGCACTCACTATTTTGCTGGTGGAATCTCTGTGTACATACATTACTTATCCTGTATTGCTCCTGAGTTACATCTTATATTATACCTCAGAGCTGCACTCACTATTCTGCTGGGGGAGTCACTTTATACATACATTACTTATCCTGTACTGATCCTGAGTTACATCCTGTATTATACTCCAGAGCTGCATTCACTATTCTGCTGGTGGAGTCACTGTGTACATACATTACTTATCCTGTACTGACCTTGAATTACATCCTGTATTATACTCCAGAGCTGCACTCACTATTCTGCTGGTGGAGTCACTGTGTACATACAATACTTATCCTGCACTGCTCCTGAGTTACATCTTGTATTATACCCCAGAGCTGCACTCACTATTCTGCTGGTGGAGTCACTGTGTACATACATTACTCATCCTGTACTGCTCCTGAGTTACATCTTGTATTATACTCCAGAGCTGCACTCACTATTCTGCTGGTGGAGTCACTGTGTACATACATTACTTATCCTGTACTGCTCCTGAGTTACATCCTGTATTATACCCCAGAGCTGCACTCACTATTCTGCTGGTGGAGCCACTGTGTACATACATTACTTATCCTGTACTGACCCTGAGTTACATCCTGTATTATACCCCAGAGCTGCACTCACTATTCTGCTGGTGGAGTCACTGTGTACATACAATACTTATCCTGTACTGCTCCTGAGTTACATCCTGTATTATACTCCAGAGCTGCACTCACTATTCTGCTGGTGGAGTCACTGTGTACATACATTACTTATCCTGTACTGACCCTGAGTTACATCCTGTATTATACCCCAGAGCTGCACTCACTATTCTGCTGCTGGAGTCACTGTGTACATACATTACTTATCCTGTACTGACCCTGAGTTACATCCTGTATTATACCCCAGAGCTGCACTCACTATTCTGCTGGTGGAGTCACTGTGTACATACATTACTTATCCTGTACTGCTCCTGAGTTACATCCTGTATTATACTCCAGAGCTGCACTCACTATCCTACTGGTGGAGTCACTGTGTACATACATTACTTATCCTGTACTGCTCCTGAGTTACATCCTGTATTATACTCCTGAGCTGCACTCACTATTCTGCTGCTGGAGTCACTGTGTACATACATTACTTATTCTGTACTGATCCTGAGTTACATCCTGTATTATACCCCTGAGCTGCACTCACTATTCTGCTGGTGGAGTCACTGTGTATATACATTACTTATCCTGTACTGATCCTGAGTTACATCCTGTATTATACCCCAGAGCTGCACTCACTATTCTGCTGGTGGAGTCACTGTGTACATACATTACTTATCCTGTACTGCTCCTGAGTTACATCCTGTATTATACTCCTGAGCTGCACTCACTATTCTGCTGCTGGTGGAGTCACTGTGTACATACATTACTTATCCTGTACTGCTCCTGAGTTACATCCTGTATTATACCCCAGAGCTGCACTCACTATTCTGCTGGTGGAGTCACTATGTACATACATTACTTATCCTGTACTGTTGCTGAGTTACATCCTGTATTATACTCCTGAGCTGCACTCACTATTCTGCTGGTGGAGTCACTGTGTATATACATTACTTATCCTGTACTGATCCTGAGTTACATCCTGTATTATACCCCAGAGCTGCACTCACTATTCTGCTGGTGGAGTCACTGTGTATATACATTACTTATCCTGTACTGATCCTGAGTTACATCCTGTATTATACCCCAGAGCTGCACTCACTATTCTGCTGGTGGAGTCACTGTGTACATACATTACTTATCCTGTACTGATCCTGAGTTACATCCTGTATTATACCCCAGAGCTGCACTCACTATTCTGCTGGTGGAGTCACTGTGTACATACATTACTTATCCCGTACTGATCCTGAGTTACATCCTGTATTATACTGCAGAGCTGCACTCACTATTCTGCTGGTGGTGGAGTCACTGTGTACATACATTACTTATCCTGTACTGACCCTGAGTTACATCCTGTATTATACTGCAGAGCTGCACTCACTATTCTGCTGGTGGAGTCACTGTGTACATACATTACTTATCCTGTACTGATCCTGAGTTATATCCTGTATTATACCCCAGAGCTGCACTCACTATTCTGCTGGTGGAGTCACTGTGTACATACATTACTTATCCCGTACTGATCCTGAGTTACATCCTGTATTATACTGCAGAGCTGCACTCACTATTCTTCTGCTGGTGGAGTCACTGTGTACATACATTACTTATCCTGTACTGACCCTGAGTTACATCCTGTATTATACCCCAGAGCTGCACTCACTATTCTGCTGGTGGAGTCACTGTGTACATACATTACTTATCCTGTACTGATCCTGAGTTATATCCTGTATTATACCCCAGAGCTGCACTCACTATTCTGCTGGTGGAGTCACTGTGTACATACATTACTTATCCTGTACTGACCCTGAGTTACATCCTGTATTATACCCCAGAGCTGCACTCACTGCTCTGCTGGTGGAGTCACTGTGTACATACATTACTTATCCTGTACTGACCCTGAGTTACATCCTGTATTATACCCCAGAGCTGCACTCACTATTCTGCTGGTGGAGTCACTGTGTACATACATTACTTATCCCGTACTGATCCTGAGTTACATCCTGTATTATACTGCAGAGCTGCACTCACTATTCTGCTGGTGGAGTCACTGTGTACATACATTACTTATCCTGTACTGACCCTGAGTTACATCCTGTATTATACCCCAGAGCTGCACTCACTATTCTGCTGGTGGAGTCACTGTGTACATACATTACTTATCCTGTACTGACCCTGAGTTACATCCTGTATTATACCCCAGAGCTGCACTCACTATTCTGCTGGTGGAGTCACTGTGTACATACATTACTTATCCTGTACTGATCCTGAGTTACATCCTGTATTATACTCCAGAGCTGCACTCACTATTCTGCTGGTGGAGTCACTGTGTACATACATTACTTATCCTGTACTGATCCTGAGTTACATCCTGTATATCTTTTATTATAAAAGTAAAAAACACAACAAAGACAAACTGTAACAATAATAATCATATAAAGCAATATAAGGCCCTTCCCCCACAGTCCGTGATCCATAAACAAAGTAAAATGTCCATATCCGGGTTTCCTCCCCGACGTACACACCCACACACATACACACTCAACATATAACACTATATACAACTATAACACAATATACCAGTATATACCTAAAATATAAAACTAAGGAAACTATAACTACATAAAACCCTGTAAACTATAACTCCAGGTCCAGCCGTGCCGCACTGCACCCACACAGAACAAATGGAAGCAAGAACATAAACAGCATAAATAACTGAAATAACAACAGAAATAAGCAAATTCAAACAGAAAGACTGAGCCAACTGGCATAAAACTAACTAAAAATTTTTTTTTTTTTTTTTGGGTCCCCAGTGCAGCTTGGGGGCCAAGCCTGCTCCATCAGTCCGTGCCCAGAGTTCTTAGTTCAGGACGTGCCAAGCCACACCAGGGTTTTTTTTTTTGTTTTTTTTAAATAAATACCACACAGTGCCCGCCGCAGCCTGGGGGCCATGCCCGCTCCACCAGTCCGTGCCCAGAGTTCAATGTTCGAGACGTGCCAGGCTACGGCTCAAGGCGTGAATCCCACTCCCCCCAACTCCCCACCCAACCTACCTACCACCCAAAACGTGAATATATACAATATATACAAAACCATAATACACTCCAATACCAACATACATAATATATACTATATACATAACCCGAAAGCCTAAGGTCGGCTCTCCTGCAGCCCTACTTCATTTCATTTTGCCCAAATCAAAACAAAAAGCTTTATGGTGCCCTCACAGCCCCCCACCGGGATTGGAGGTGATAAGCCGGGCACAGACATCACAATGTACTATCCCTTGAATTTAAAAACAGGTCTCCCTATTCTCTCCCTAATTTGCCCTAGACTGTCCTTAGTCTGCCCCTCAGTCTGACCCTTCATGGAAACCTGTCCCTGCCCTATCCCTCCTCTCTCCCTATCCTGTCCCTATTCTCTCCCTACTCTGCCCCTAGAAGATTAAGAAAAACAAACTGTCCCTAACGAAATACAAGCCCTCTCCATAGGAGAGAAGCCTTAGATGTGCCCAGCCTCTCATACTCCAAAGAACGCACCTTCACCAGGTCACCCAGGATGTTCCTACATACCGTATCCACGGGGAGGACTTTCAGTTCCGTCGAGATTAAACACCGTGCACTCCAGATGTGGAACCTGACCACTAGGCTAACTAGAAATAAAGTGCAGCGGTCCCTGCCACCAAGACCTCTGAAGGCTCCATAAGCCCACTCCGCATAGGAGAGGTGTGCCAGCTGACGCCAGCCTATGGAGACCCCTACCCGTTGGTATACCTCTGTATTAAAGGGGCACTGAAGCAGGAAATGCTCCATGCTTTCCAGCACGTCGCTGCACTCCCGACGGGGGCAACCCCTGTCAATCAGAGGCCTGCTCTTCAAGTTACCCCTTACATACAGTCTCCCGTGAAAGCAGCGCCAAGCCAAGTCCCAAAACTTCACGGGGACCCGGGTTGAATTCAGTAAACGTAACCCTCCCTCCAGGTCCCGACTTGGGCAGTCCTTGAGCGCCAGGGGCTTCTGGAAATGGGTCAACAGGACTCTTTCGTCGAGGAGCCTCCTCGTCAGAGTCCTGATCTCCCACATCCCCAGACCCCACCGGCGTATCACCTTCAGAACCAAGGTAGCGTAAGCCGGGAGATATCCATGCTGCGTGCGAAGGTCCTTCACTCGCCCTCCTGTCTCCCATTCCTGGAAGAAGGGCCGAAACCATCCCCGGCAGGAGTAGACCCACAGAGGAGCCCTTTCTTGCCAGAGGTTGCCTATGTTGATCTTAAAAAAGGTGTCTACAAGAAACACCACGGGGTTGACCATAGATAACCCCCCTAGTCTCCTCGTGCGGTATGTAACATCTCTCCTGATCAGGTTCAACCTATTCCCCCACAACATTAGGAAGAACAGGTTGTAGACCCGGGTCCAGAGAGGTTCTGGCAAAATGCATACGCTGCCCAGGTAGATGAATAAAGGGAGCAGGTATGTTTTGATCAGGCTAACTCTTTCCCGAAGGGTCAAAGACCAACCCTTCCACTGGTTTACCTTCTGAGTGGCACCATCCAGCCTGTCTACCCAATTTTGCATGGGGTAATCCCCCTGGCCAAATTTGATGCCAAGAACTTTTGCTGAAGTCTGGGGCACCGGAAGAGTGTCCGGGAGATCAAACACAGGATCCCCCCTTCCTAACCAGAGACTTTCGCACTTATCCCAGTTGACTCTGGACCCGGATGCCTCTGAGTAGGCATCCACCTCCGACACCACAAACTCCGCCTCCTCCCTTGAGGATACGAAGAGCGTGACATCATCGGCGTATGCCACTGCCCTCAGGGTAGCCTCCGGCACCGCCCGGTCCATCCCGACCCCTGCTATAGGTCCACGATCAACCCTCCTAAGAAAGGGATCTATCGCAAACACATACAAAAGGGGACTTAGAGGACAGCCCTGACGGACACCGGAACCCACCTCAAAAGGGCGGCCAAGCCAACCGTTCACCAGCGGGAAAGTCTCAGCCCCTGCATACAATGTTCGCAGCCAATCAACAAACCCCACTGGCAGGCCGTATCTCAGAAGGACTGACCAGAGGTACTCGTGATTAACCCGATCAAACGCTTTGGCCTGATCCAAGGACAGCAAGTACCCCTCCCAGTGACCAGCCCTACCCTGCTCCACTGCCTCCCGGACACCGAGAACAGCGCTAAAGGTGCTACGGCCTGGAACAGAGCAATGCTGGGCCCCCAAGAGGAGCCGGGGTGCAAACTTGACCAACCGATTAAACAGCACTTTTGCCAGAACCTTCCTGTCCGTATTGAGAAGTGCTATGGGACGCCAGTTCTCAATACGGCTCGAGTCTTTACCCTTTGACAGAAGGATCAAAGCTGACCTCTTCATTGACTTTGGCAGAGTGCCCGAGGAAAGACACTCATTTAATACCTCCGTCAAGAGGGGACTCAAGAGGTCCTTGAAGGTCTTATAATACTCGGATGTTAGTCCATCCGGTCCTGGCGATTTTTTTGAGCCGGAGCCCATCAATCGCCAGTTTAACTTCCTCTATTCTGATCTCTCCTGTCAAAACATCGAGAGGTGTCTACCCCCGGCTCGGGGACAGTTTCAGCCAGGAAAGCCGACATCACTTTCGAATCTAGATCCCTCTTTCCCAAGAGTTGCGAGTAGTAGGATCTGACGACCTCCAGAATCCCTGATCTGGATCGATTCAGGGATCCTGTAATATCAATCAGTCCAGTGACCACTTTACTATTCACTGACATCCTACAGTTTCTGTAAGGGTCGGGCGAGCGGTACTTCCCGAAATCCCTCTCAAAAACCAAGGATGCGTGTCTATCGTACTGGCACTTCTTGAGCAAAGATTTCACTCTGGAGATCTCCTCGCGGCTACCTCCAGTCGAAACGAGATGTTCGAGTTTCCTCCTCAGGCCATTGTACAGGCGGTACCTGTCCAGGCACCTGAGGTTGGAGAGCTCTCGGAAGAACCTTGCCGCCCTCCTCTTGAACATCTCCCACCACTCTGACTTACTGCTACAGAGATCCAGTAATGGTACCTGGCTCTGCAGAAAATCCTCAAAGGACTGTCTTATCTCTGCTTCCTCCAGGAGTGATGAATTCAGTCTCCAAAAACCTCTGCCCATCCGGGGGGTCTCTGCAACATTCAGAGAAAACAAAATCAGACAGTGGTCGGAGAATTCCACCTCAACAACGGACACTGGTGAAGAGATGGCTTCCTCCTTCAAATAAAACCTGTCTATTCTAGACCTGCTCTGACCTCTATAATAGGTGAACCCCTCATGGCCTGGGGTGTGCCGGATGTGGACATCCACCAGGCGAGCCTCGCTAGCTATACTATTAAGTGCGACGCTGTCAAAAGTCAACCGCCTGTCTCCAGAGCCTCCCCTATCGCGGGCTCTTGTGACTGCATTCAAGTCACCTCCAAAGACAACTTGGCGGCTGGTAAAAAGGTAGGGCTTGATCCTCATAAAGAGACTCTTCCTGTCCTTTTTTGACTGGGGACCATAGATGTTGACAAGTCTTAATTCTTGTCCCTTCATGAGGACATCTAAGATCAGGCACCTTCCCATTTCTAATTCAATAACTCGTCGGCATTCAACCGCTGCGGTAAAAAGTACCGCCACTCCACTATACGGCTCGGCCGCAAGAGACCAGTAGGAAGGGCCTGACCTCCACTCCCTTTTTGCCTTATGTATGGCTGCCAAATCAGACAGCCTGGTCTCCTGCAAAAATAAAATGTCGGCTTCAACGCGGCCGAGAAAATCAAAGGCCGCAAATCTAGCCGTATCCGACTTAACGCTGGCAACGTTAATTGATGCCAGAGTCAGCGGAGTGGGTGCCGCCATCATGAGTGATTAAATTAGACGGCTTTCTTCCTCACACCCGCTTCCTCGGGGTCAGAGGAAAGCCCCTTGCTTCTTTTTTTGGACACAGATGTGTCCATAGCAGGGGATCCCCTGACCCCGTCGTCCTTGTTTCCAGGTTCCAGAGTAGCCTCCACCCCGGAAGGAACTATGCCTTCACGAGGTGGAGACTCAGCGCCCCCTGTTGACCCTTCCTTTGCCCTAGGAACCTTGCCCTCCGCCTCCCCCTCAGAAGAGGAGGAAGAGATGTCTCGGAGGGCTCGGAACCTATTGGAGAGTCCAACTGGAGGTGAGCAGGCTTTTCCTTCCAGTACTTGGCCCGGGGTGGGAGAAGATCTTGAATCCCCCCTTCGTTTCCTCCTCGTGGCACCTAGCTTACGCCGTTTCTCTAGCCACCTCTTGCCTTCCTCATCCACACTTTCGCAGTGAGAGGAATCTGCAGAGTTGGTCTCCTCCCTCTGGATCCTCCTGTCCTCCTCATCTAAATCGCTGTCCCTTAAAGCCTCAGCCGCGAGATTTGCTTCTGGAACAGGGGCCACCATTGATCCACCTGCTGTGGGTGCTCCTGTCAGCTCCCTGCTCCGTCTGCGTTTCTCCTGACGCCTCTGCTCCGCAGGCGTCTTTTGCCGGTTCTTCCCTGGCTCCTGAGCTCCTCCACCTCTGCTGGCCCCCTCACCCCCGGAGGCCACATCATGACCCCCATCCGTAGGTGCTGAGACCGCATTGGCAAAGGAGCGCGGACAGCGACTAAATGGGTGACCGAGGTCACCACACAGGTTACACCTAATCTCCGCACAGGAGGCGGCTAGATGACCCAGACCCCCACACAGAGCGCACTTCAAGGTCTTACAAGCGGCGCTCAAGTGTGAGGGGTCGCCGCACCTGTGGCAGAGCTTCGGCTGCCCCTGGTAAAAGGCCAAGATACGATCCCTGCCGAGGAAGGCTGCAGAAGGTATGTGTGCCACTGAGTTACCTGAACGTTTCAGCTGGACCATGAACGTCCAGGCCCCAGACCATATGCCGTGCTCATCCCTGTTCTTTTGGGGCATCTCCGTCACCTCTCCGTACCTACTGAGCCACGTCATGATGTCAAAGCAAGAAAGTGACTCGTTACGAGTCAAAACGGTCACCTTCTTGATACCGTTCTGGCGAGACACCACCTGGATGGCAAAGTCTCGCCAGCCGGGCTCGTTTTTCACCAGCTCGTAATTCCCCCAGAAGATTTCTAAGCCCTCTGGGCGAACGAAGCTGATGTCAAACTCAGACGTGCCGTAAGGATGGATCAGGGCAAAGATGTCAACTGCCCTGAAGCCCATCTTCAGCAGAAGCTCCACTACCCTTGCCCTCGGGGGGCATGTATCATTGCCTCTCCAACGAAGACGGACCACATTCCTACGACCTGCGTCCTGCCCGGGTGTCGGTAGGGACCATACGGTCTCCCCCCTTTGCTCTCGGAAGGCACCCAAGCCATGTCTCTCTTTCCAGAGAGATAGATCCACCTCTCTTCCTCCAACTGTGATTGTACTCTCCCCCTTCCGTAAAGCCTCCAGGAGACGCTGTTGCAAAGCGCCCTCCCTAGAGCCTGGAGACAAGGAGGACCCCTCCCCTCCAGCGGCGACACTGGCATAACTCCTGCCAGTTGTTGTCGCCGCTGGAGGGGCGACTGGAACCTGTGACCCCCCTGGCCTATCCACCTTATCCCCTGGGCCCCCAGATCCCCGGCTGCCAGGGGGGCCCGAGGTGCCCGAAGGCCCAGAACCTGCAGAGAATTGTTTACTCTCGGCGTTGTCCCTCACATCCACCACACGCTCTCGCACATCCATACCCGGATCTACCACTTTTATCCTCGGATCATGTGGTCCATGGGTCCTGGCCTCTCCGGAGGTAGATGGTAAAGCCTCCGGACTTTTGCTTGTGTTTTTCCTTTTTCCTTTTTTCTTTTTTGCCTCCGCATCACTGGAGGCGCGGGATCCGGCCTGACTTACTCCCAGATTATGGGAGACCCCTGATTTTAGGTCCGCAGCCCCCTCCGCATCACAGGCAGCACTTGCTGCATTAGTGGCACCGCTGCCACCCTCCTTGCTGTTACCGCGACCTGCATCTGTACTGGCCTTTACTGCGCCTTTCTTACTGACCTCCTTGCTCCTGTTACCAACTAACACAGGGACAGGGGGTCTGACCAGCTGGGCCCTTTTCTCCCCAACTCCCTGCTCCAGGCCCACCACAGAGTCCGAGCCAGGGGGGTTTTTGGGGTCAGAACTCTGATCCGACTTTGCAGCCAGGTCAGTCCTCACGGGAACTTTGACAAACACAAGCTTTTCCTGCAGCTTAACAGGTTTCTTTTTCTTTTTCTTTATCTCTACATCCTCCTCCGGCATCTCATTGCCAAACATGAAGCCCCCAATATGCAGAGAGGCTTCTGGCTGTGGGGTCTTCTGCACTTGTAGCCTTCCTGCGTTTCCCTCCACCTCTGATTCCCCTGAGGTAGATGGCAGTCCAATTTCCTCAGGCAACAGCTCTCTGGAACTTGTAGTGCCACTGGGTGTTGGTACTAGCTCTTGTGAGCATACGGGCTGCTCCTCCAGGGTCTCCTGTACATCCTCAAACAATTCCTCATCTGAGGCTTCATCATTGCTTGACTCGCTTTGCTCCTGGCCACTGCACCTTGCCGCCATCTTTGCAAACCGGTCATCATTTATTATTTTTTCCTTAAAGGGACCGCTCTCCTCCAGTATTTTCTCCCTCACCGCTTCCCACATTCTAATGCAGTCCTTGCATTTCTTTATTGCCCTTCTGGCTTCTGCCTTTCTGTCCTTAGAAGCATTTTGCTCCATGATCAGCTTGGCATCGCGCACCTTCCCTTTTTGCATGACCAACATTTTTCCAGCAAAGTTATAGTCATTAATACTCTTCGCCAGCCTGGAGGCCAGCTCAATCACTGATTCCTCCTTCTTTCTTTCGCTCCACTTACCCATACTTGCCAGGGTCTGCGGCTCACCTGCTCTCCTGCGGGTCTGGCTGCGGGTCACAATCTCACTCCCTGCGCTATCAGAAGCCGCCGTGCTGACAAATGGTGCCACGCTGCTGCAGCCACGACCAGGTCCAGGTCTCTTCTTACCTCCAGCAGAAGCTCCTGTTTTCCTGCGTGCTGCTGGCTTCTCCGTCACCAGTGGCAAACTTTCTTTCGGCATTGCTGATGCCAGCAATGCCTTCACTTCCCTCCCTCCCCCCGAGTGGCCCCGGGGAGAGGAGGTGCGGGACTCCATATCCAACAAAGCCCAGAAAAGTGCACCTTCTCTGGGATCCAAGCTCAGCAAACCTTCCTTCTCTGACCACACCCTGGAAGTTGCAGAGCTTCACCAGCACACACCTACTCCAGAAGCTGCACTCACTATTCTGCTGGTGGAGTCACTGTGTACACACATTACTTATCCTGTACTGACCCTGAGTTACATCCTGTATTATACTCCAGAGCTGCACTCACTATTCTGCTGGTGGAGTCACTGTATACATACATTACTTATCCTGTACTGCTCCTGAATTATATCCTGTATTATACTCCAGAGCTGCACTCACTGTTCTGCTGGTGGAGTCACTGTGTACATACATTACTTATCCTGTACTGCTCCTGAGTTACATCCTGTATTATACTCCAAAGCTGCACTCACTATTCTGCTGGTGGAGTCACTGTGTACATACATTACTTATCCCGTACTGCTCCTGAGTTACATCCTGTATTATACTGCAGAGCTGCGCTCACTATTCTGCTGGTGGAGTCATTGTGTACATACATTACTTATTCTGTACTGCTCCTGAGTTACATCCTGTATTATACTCCAGAGCTGCACTCACTATTCTGCTGCTGGAGTCACTGTGTACATACATTACTTATCCTGTAATGACCCTGAGTTACATCCTGTATTATACTCCAGAGCTGCACTCATTATTCTGCTGGTGAAGTCACTGTGTACATACATTACTTATCCTGTACTGATCCTGAGTTACATCCTGTATATCTTTTATTATAAAAGTAAAAAACACAACAAAGACAAACTGTAACAATAAGAATAACCATATAAAGCAATATAAGGCCCTTCCCCCACAGTCCGTGATCCATAAACAAAGTAAAATGTCCATATCCGGGTTTCCTCCCCGCCGTACACACCCACACACATACACACTCAGCATATAACACAATATACAAGTATATACCTAAAATATAAAACTAAGGAAACTATAACTACATAAACCCTGTAAACTATAACTCCAGGTCCAGCCGTGCCGCACTGTACCCACACAGAACAAATGGAAGCAATAACTTAAACAGCATAAATAACTGAAATAGCGACATAAATAAGCAAATTCAAACAGAAAGACTGAGCCAACTGGCATAAAACTAACTAAAAATATGCTTGGTTTTTTTTTTTTTTGGGTCCCCAGTGCAGCTTGGGGGCCAAGCCTGCTCCACCAGTCCATGCCCAGAGTTCTTAGTTCAGGATGTGCCAAGCCACACCAGGGTTTTTTTTTTTTTTTAGAAATAGCACACTGTGCCTGCCGCAGCCTGGGGGCCATGCCCGCTCCACCAGTCCGTGCCCAGAGTTCAATGTTCGGGACGTGCCAGGCTACGGCTCGAGGCGTGAATCCCTCTCCCCCCAACTCCCCACCCAACCTACCTACCACCCAGAACGTGAATATATACAATATATACAAAAGCATAATACACTCCAACCAACATACATAATATATACTATATACATAACCCGAAAGCCTAAGGTCGGCTCTCCTGCAGCCCTACTTCATTCCATTTTGCCCATACCAAAACAAAAAGCTTCATGGTGCCCTCACAGCCCGCCACCGGGATTGGAGGTGATAAGCCGGGCACAGACATCACAATGTTCTATCCCTTGAATTTAAAAAGGTGTCCCTATTCTCTCCCTAATTTGCCCTAGACTGTCCTTAGTCTGCCCCTCAGTCTGACCCTTCATGGAAAACTGTCCCTGCCCTATCCCTCCTCTTTCCCTATCCTGTCCCTATTCTCTCCCTACTCTGCCCCTAGAAGATTAAGAAAAGACTGTCCCTAACGAAATACAAGCCCTCTCCATAGGAGAGAAGCTTTAGATGTGCCCAGCCTCTCATACTCCAAAGAACGCACCTTCACCAGGTCACCCAGGATGTTCCTACATACCGTATCCACGGGGAGGACTTTCAGTTCCGTCGAAATCAGGCACCGTGCACTCCAGATGTGGAACCTGACCACTAGGCTAACTAGAAATAAAGTGCAGCGGTCCCTGCCACCAAGGCCTCTGAAGGCTCCATAAGCCCACTCCGCATAGGAGAGGTGTGCCAGCTGATGCCAGCCTATGGAGACCCCTACCCGTTGGTATACCTCTGTATTAAAGGGGCACTGAAGCAGGAAATGCTCCATGCTTTCCAGCACGTCGCTGCACTCCTGACGGGGGCAACCCCTGTCAATCAGAGGCCTGCTCTTCAAGTTACCCCTTACATACAGTCTCCCGTGAAAGCAGCGCCAAGCCAAGTCCCAAAACTTCAAGGGGACCCGGGTTGAATTCAGTAAACGTAACCCTCCCTCCAGGTCCCGACTTGGGCAGTCCTTGAGCGCCAGGGGCTTCTGGAAATGAGTCAACAGGACTCTTTCGTCGAGGAGCCTCCTCGTCAGAGTCCTGATCTCCCACATCCCCAGACCCCACCGGCGTATCACCTTCAGAACCAAGGTAGCGTAAGCCGGGAGATATCCATGCTGCGTGCGAAGGTCCTTCACTCGCCCTCCTGTCTCCCATTCCTGGAAGAAGGGCCGAAACCATCCCCGGCAGGAGTAGACCCACAGAGGAGCCCTTTCTTGCCAGAGGTTGCCTATGTTAATCTTAAAAAAGGTGTCTACAAGAAACACCACGGGGTTGACCATAGATAACCCCCCTAGTCTCCTCGTGCGGTATGTAACATCTCTCCTGATCAGGTTCAACCTATTCCCCCACAACATTAGGAAGAACAAGTTGTAGACCCGGGTCCAGAGAGGTTCTGGCAAAATGCATACGCTGCCCAGGTAGATGAATAAAGGGAGCAGGTATGTTTTGATCAGGCTAACTCTTTCCCGAAGGGTCAAAGACCAACCCTTCCACTGGTTTACCTTCTGAGTGGCACCATCCAGCCTGTCTACCCAATTTTGCATGGGGTAATCCCCCTGGCCAAATTTGATGCCAAGAACTTTTGCTGAAGTCTGGGGCACCGGAAGAGTGTCCGGGAGATCAAACACAGGATCCCCCCTTCCTAACCAGAGACTTTCGCACTTATCCCAGTTGACTCTGGACCCGGATGCCTCTGAGTAGGCATCCACCTCCGACACCACAAACTCCGCCTCCTCCCTTGAGGATACGAAGAGCGTGACATCATCGGCGTATGCCACTGCCCTCAGGGTAGCCTCCGGCACTGCCCGGTCCATCCCGACCCCTGCTATAGGTCCACGATCAACCCTCCTAAGAAAGGGATCTATCGCAAACACATACAACAGGGGACTTAGAGGACAGCCCTGACGGACACCGGAACCCACCTCAAAAGGGCGGCCAAGCCAACCGTTCACCAGCGGGAAAGTCTCAGCCCCTGCATACAATGTTCGCAGCCAATCAACAAACCCCACTGGCAGGCCATATCTCAGAAGGACTGACCAGAGGTACTCGTGATTAACCCGATCAAACGCTTTGGCCTGATCCAAGGACAGCAAGTACCCCTCCCAGTGACCAGCCTTACCCTGCTCCACTGCCTCCCGGACACCAAGAACAGCGCTAAAGGTGCTACGGCCTGGAACAGAGCAATGCTGGGCCCCCGAGAGGAGCTGGGGTGCAAACTTGACCAACCGATTAAACAGCACTTTTGCCAGAACCTTCCTGTCCGTATTGAGAAGTGCTATGGGACGCCAGTTCTCAATACGGCTCGAGTCTTTACCCTTTGCCAGAAGGATCAAAGCTGACCTCCTCATTGACTTTGGCAGAGTGCCCGAGGAAAGACACTCATTTAATACCTCCGTCAAGAGGGGACTCAAGAGGTCCTTGAAGGTCTTATAATACTCGGATGTTAGTCCATCCGGTCCTGGCGATTTTTTGAGCCGGAGCCCATCAATCGCCAGTTTAACTTCCTCTATTCTGATCTCTCCTGTCAAAACATCAAGAGAGGTGTCTACCCCCGGCTCAGGGACAGTTTCAGCCAGGAAAGCCGACATCACTTCCGAATCTAGATCCCTCTTTCCCAAGAGTTGCGAGTAGTAGGATCTGACGACCTCCAGAATCCCTGATCTGGATCGATTCAGGGATCCTGTACTATCGATCAGTCCAGTGACCACTTTACTATTCACTGACATCCTACAGTTTCTGTAAGGGTCGGGCGAGCGGTACTTCCCGAAATCCCTCTCAAAAACCAAGGATGCGTGTCTATCGTACTGGCACTTCTTGAGCAAAGATTTCACTCTGGAGATCTCCTCGCGGCTACCTCCAGTCGAAACGAGATGTTCGAGTTTCCTCCTCAGGCCGTTGTACAGGCGGTACCTGTCCAGGCATCTGAGGTTGGAGAGCTCTCGGAAGAACCTTGCCGCCCTCCTCTTGAACATCTCCCACCACTCTGACTTACTGCTACAGAGATCCAGTAATGGTACCTGGCTCTGCAGAAAATCCTCAAAGGACTGTCTTATCTCTGCTTCCTCCAGGAGTGATGAATTCAGTCTCCAAAAACCTCTGCCCATCCGGGGGGTCTCTGCAACATTCAGAGAAAACAATATTAGACAGTGATCGGAGAGTTCCACCTCAACAACGGACACTGGTGAAGAGATGGCTTCCTCCTTCAAATAAAACCTGTCTATTCTAGACCTGCTCTGACCTCTATAATAGGTGAACCCCTCGTGGCCTGGGGTGTGCCGGATGTGGACATCCACCAGACGAGCTTCGCTAGCTATGCTATTAAGTGCGACGCTGTCAAAAGTCAAC
This sequence comes from Eleutherodactylus coqui, assembly GCF_035609145.1. Taxonomy (NCBI): domain Eukaryota; kingdom Metazoa; phylum Chordata; class Amphibia; order Anura; family Eleutherodactylidae; genus Eleutherodactylus; species Eleutherodactylus coqui. The sequence goes on from NC_089847.1 coordinate 138,785,180, forward strand.
CGCCTGTCTCCAGAGCCTCCCCTATCGCGGGCTCTCGTGACTGCATTAAAGTCACCTCCAAAGACAACTTGGCGGCTGGTAAAAAGGTAAGGCTTGATCCTCATAAAGAGACTCTTCCTGTCCTTTTTTGACTGGGGACCGTAGATGTTGACAAGTCTTAATTCTTGTCCCTTCATGAGGACATCTAAGATCAGGCACCTTCCCATTTCTAATTCAATAACTCGTCGGCATTCAACCGCTGCGGTAAAAAGGACCGCCACTCCACTATACGGCTCGGCCGCAAGAGACCAGTAGGAAGGGCCTGACCTCCACTCCCTTTTTGCCTTATGTATGGCTGCCAAATCGGACAGCCTGGTCTCCTGCAAAAATAAAATGTCGGCTTCAACGCGGCCAAGAAAATCAAAGGCCGCAAATCTAGCCGTATCAGACTTAATGCTGGCAACGTTAATTGATGCCAGAGTCAGCGGAGTGGGTGCCGCCATCATGAGTGATTAAATTAGACGGCTTTCTTCCTCACACCCGCTTCCTCGGGGTCAGAGGAAATCCCCTTGCCTCTTTTTTTGGACACAGATGTGTCCATAGCAAGGGATCCCCCGACCCCGTCGTCCTTGTTTCCAGGCTCCAGAGTAGCCTCCACCTCGGAAGGAACTATGCCTTCACGAGGTGGAGACTCAGCGCCCCCTGTTGACCCTTTCTTTGCCCTAGGAACCTTGCCCTCTGCCTCCCCCTCAGAAGAGGAGGAAGAGATGTCTCGGAGGGCTCGGAACCTATTGGAGAGTCCAACTGGAGGTGAGCAGGCTTTTCCTTCCAGTACTTGGCCCGGGGTGGGAGAAGATCTTGAATCCCCCCTTCGTTTCCTCCTCGTGGCACCTAGCTTACGCCGTTTCTCTAGCCATCTCTTGCCTTCCCCATCCACACTTTCACAGTGGGAGGAATCTGCAGAGTTGGTCTCCTCCCTCTGGATCCTCCTGTCCTCCTCATCTAAATCGCTGTCCCTCAAAGCCTCAGCCGCGAGATTTGCTTCTGGAACAGGGGCCACCATCGACCCACCTGCTGTGGGTGCTCCTGTCAGCTCCCTGCTCCGTCTGCGTTTCTCCTGACGCCTCTGCTCTGCAGGCGTCTTTTGCCGGTTCTTCCCTGGCTCCTGAGCTCCTCCACCTCTGCTGGTCCCCTCACCCCCGGAGGCCACATCATGACCCCCATCCGTAGGTGCTGAGACCGCATTGGCAAAGGAGCGCGGACAGCGACTAAATGGGTGACCGAGGTCACCACACAGGTTACACCTAATCTCTGCACAGGAGGCGGCTAGATGACCAAGACCCCCACACAGAGCGCACTTCAAGGTCTTACAAGCGGCGCTCAAGTGTGAGGGGTCGCCGCACCTGTGGCAGAGCTTCGGCTGCCCCTGGTAAAAGGCCAAGATACGATCCCTGCCGAGGAAGGCTGCAGATGGTATGTGTGCCACTGAGTTACCTGAACGCTTCAGCTTGACCATGAACGTCCAGGCCCCAGACCATATGCCGTGCTCATCCCTGTTCTTTTGGGGCATCTCCGTCACCTCTCCGTACCTACTGAGCCACGTCATGATGTCAAAGCAAGAAAGTGACTCATTACGAGTCAAAACGGTCACCTTCTTGATACCGTTCTGGCGAGACACCACCTGGATGGCAAAGTCTCGCCAACCGGGCTCGTTTTTCACCAGCTCGTAATTCCCCCAGAAGATTTCTAGGCCCTCTGGGCGAACGAAACTGATGTCAAACTCAGACGTGCCGTAGGGATGGATCAGGGCAAAGATGTCAACCGCCCTGAAGCCCATCTTCAGCAGAAGCTCCACTACCCTTGCCCTCGGGGGGCATGCATCATTGCCTCTCCAACGAAGACGGACCACATTCCTACGACCTGCGTCCTGCCCGGGTGTCGGTAGGGACCATACGGTCTCCCCCCTTTGCTCTCGGAAGGCACCCAAGCCATGTCTCTCTTTCCAGAGAGATAGATCCACCTCTCTTCCTCCAACTGTGATTGTACTCTCCCCCTTCCGTAAAGCCTCCAGGAGACGCTGTTGCAAAACGCCCTCCCTAGAGCCTGGAGACAAGGAGGACCCCTCCCCTCCAGCGGCGACACTGGCATAACTCCTACCAGGTGTTGTCGCCGCCGGAGGGGCGACTGGACCCCATGACCCCTCTGGCCTAACTACCTTATCCCCTGGGCCTCCAGATTCCTGGCCGCCAGGGGTACCCGAGGTGCCCGGAGGCCCAGCAACTGCAGAGGAACGTGTACCCTCGGCCTTGTCCCTTACATCTGCCGCACGCTCTCGCACATTCATCCCCGGATCTACCACTTTTTTCGTTGGATCATGTGGTCCATGGGTCCTGGCCTCTCCAGAGGTAGATGGTAAAACCTCCGGATTTTTGCTTGTGTTTTTACTTTTTCTTTTTTTCTTTTTTGCCTCCGCATCACTGGAGGCGCGGGATCCGGCCTGACTTGCTCCCAAATTATGGGAGACCCCAGATTTTAGGTCCACAGCCCCCTCCGCATCACAGGCAGCACTTGCTGCATTAGTGGCACCGCTGCCACCCTCCTTTCCGGTACCGCGACCTGCATCTGTACTGGCCTTTACTGCACCTTTCTTACTGATCTCCTTGCCCTTGTTACCAACTAGCACAGGGACAGGGGGTCTGACCAGCTGGGCCCTTTTCTCCCCAACTTCCCGCTCCAGGCCCACCACAGAGCCCGAGCCAGGGGGGTTTTTGGGGTCAGAACTCTGATCCGACTTTGCAGCCAGACCAGAGCTCCCAGGAACGAACACAAGCTTTTCCTGCAGCTTCTCCGGTTTCTTTTTCTTTCTCTTTATCTTTGTGTCCTGCTCTGGCAACTCGTCGCCAAACATGAAGCCCTCCATATGTACAGAGGCTTCCGGCTGCGGGGTCTTCTGTAGCTGCAATCTCCCTGTTCTTTCCTCCACCTCAGATTCCCCTGAGGTGGAAGGCAGCGCAATCTCTTCAGGTAGCTTGCCTCTGGGACTTGTAGTGCCTCTGGGCGTTGGTGCCAAGTCTTGAGAGCACACAGGCTGCTCCAGGGTCTCCTGCACATCCTCAAACTCTTCATCTGAGGCTTCACCATCACTTGACTCATGGTCACTGCACCTTGCCGCCATCTTAGCAAAGCGGTCGTCGTTCAGAATTTTTTCTTTAAAGGGCCCGCTCTCCTCCAGGATCTTTGCCCTCACCGCTTCCCACATCTTTATGCAGTCTTTGCACTTATTTATCGCTGACCTGGCTTCTGCCTGTTTGTCTTTAGAAGCTTTTTGCTCCAGTAACATTTTGGCGTCACGGAGCTTCCCTTTTTGTACCACCAACATTTTCCCTGCAAAGTTGTAGTCGGTGATGTTTTTAGCCAGCCGGGAGGCCAGCTCAATCACGGATTCCTCCTTCTTTTTGTCACTCCACATTCCCGTGCTTACCGGTATCTGCGGCTCACCTGCTCTCCTGCGGGTCTGGCTGCGCGTAACCATCTCACTCCCGGTGCTGTCAGAAGCTGCCGTGCTGACAAACGGAGCCACGCTGCTGCAGCCACGGCCCGGACCCAGTCTCTTCTTACCTCCAGCAGCTCCTGTCTTCTTGCGGACTGCTGGCTTTTCTGGCACCCGTGGCAAAGTTTTTTCGGAAGACTCTGATGCCGCCATTGCCATCACTTCCCTCCCTCCCCCCAAGTGGCCCCGGGGGGAGGAGGTGCGGTACTCCATGTCCAACAAAGCCCAGAAAAGTGCACCTTCTCTGGGATCCAAGCTCAGCAAACCTTCCTTCTCTGACCACACCCTGGAAGTTGCAGAGCTTAACCAGCACACACCCAACTCCAGAAGCTGCACTCACTATTCTGCTGGTGGAGTCACTGTGTACACACATTACTTATCCTGTACTGACCCTGAGTTACATCCTGTATTATACTCCAGAGCTGCACTCACTATTCTGCTGGTGGAGTCACTGTATACATACATTACTTATCCTGTACTGCTCCTGAATTATATCCTGTATTATACTCCAGAGCTGCACTCACTGTTCTGCTGGTGGAGTCACTGTGTACATACATTACTTATCCTGTACTGATCCTGAATTACATCCTGTATTATACTCCAAAGCTGCACTCACTATTCTGCTGGTGGAGTCACTGTGTACATACATTACTTATTCTGTACTGCTCCTGAGTTACATCCTGTATTATACTCCAGAGCTGCACTCACTATTCTGCTGCTGGAGTCACTGTGTACATACATTACTTATCCTGTAATGACCCTGAGTTACATCCTGTATTATACTCCAGAGCTGCACTCATTATTCTGCTGGTGAAGTCACTGTGTACATACATTACTTATCCTGTACTGATCCTGAGTTACATCCTGTATTATACTCCAGAGCTGCACTCACTATTCTGCTGGTGGAGTCACTGTGTACATACATTACTTATCCTGTACTGATCCTGAGTTACATCCTGTATTATACTCCAGAGCTGCACTCACTATTCTGCTGGTGGAGTCACTGTGTACATACATTACTTATCCTGTACTGCTCCTGAGTTACATCCTGTATTATACTGCAGAGCTGCACTCACTATTCTGCTGGTTAGAGTCACTGTGTACATACATTACTTATCCTGTACTGATCCTGAGTTACATCCTGTATTATACTCCAGAGCTGCACTCACTATTCTGCTGGTGGAGTCACTGTGTACATACATTACTTATCCTGTACTGATCCTCAGTTACATCCTGTATTATACCCCAGAGCTGCACTCACTATTCTGCTGGTGGAGTCAGTGTGTACATACATTACTTATCCTGTACTGATCCTGAGTTACATCCTGTATTATACTCCAGAGCTGCACTCACTATTCTGGTTGTAGCTGGAAACCCTAAACAAGCTTGTCATCAGACAGCTGCTTATTACTCTTGTATAGAGTCGGGTCGCCCGTGGCCAAAACTACATAGAAGTAATATTCTCGCCATCACAGCATCTGCCGGTGACATCGCCCAACCTGCTGACTTCCTGTTAGCCTGTCACGTGTGCCTCATCGTAGCCCCAAGGCAGGTTCATGTGACATCACTGCTGGCCTCCCATTGGCTGCAGTGGCCACGTCCCTGGAGTGGCAGGCAGCAGCGGCAGGCGAGTGGAGTATGTATGTTTGCAGTTTATTGCATACTGCCCCCCCCACAGCCACCAATGTTTGGGGTTCACACAACCCCCCTGTAATAACTTCCCTGTGCTCCTATATGGGGGCAGTTGGTACTTCTTGGTGTAATGGTTACAGTTCCAGGACCCGGATGGCGCAGACACTGAACAAGCAGCCTTCCCGCAGCCTATCACCTCTATAACTTGTGCTTCGCACTTCTTCTCTCAGACATCGTCCATCGGGATCTGAAGCTAGAGAACATTTTAGTGCGGAGCAGCGAGGCCGCGGACGGAGAAGAGATGAGGCTGAACATTAAGGTGCGTCCGCCGCTGTCCGACCTCCGAGATTAACCCCGCGTGTAGTAATGGAATATGAGGTAGCGGTCCTGTATTACTGGCCAGGGGCTCTACTGGCCACCACGATGGTGGGGGAGAGCAATCACTACTTACTGCCCATGGAATCAGTGTGTGGCAGATCTTGGTCACCAGAGAGGGGTGCTGATTGTGTGGCCCCCACTGTGGCCCCCAAGAGCCTTAGGAGAAGTTTAACCCTCTAATTTACTTGCATCTTTTCTTGCTTAGGTGACAGATTTTGGTCTGGCCGTACAGAAAGGTGGAGTTGGCAGTGAGAACATGCTGCAGTCCCGGTGTGGGACCCCAATCTATATGGGTAAGACGGCCGCCTGGGACTAATTGGATGTCTTGGTGTGGGACATCCAGTAGGTCCGGACAGTCTTCAGACCCTCTCCCATTCTTACATGTTATGCTGTGTCCTTGTGTTCCCCATCATTCTGCACACAACAGAACGGGGTGATCTATCTACATGTTTTAAAGATAAAACCTCCCGTTCCGCGGTGACATAAGTATTCCCACCCTGTACTCAGTATTAGTCGGAGCCCCTCTGGCAGTGATTCCAGCCTCCAGTCTTCTTGGTGATGTCACAAGGTTTGCACCCCTGGGTTTGGGGGTTTTCTGCCCTCTGTCAGGTTGGATGGGGGCCGTCTGTGGACAGCCATTGTCAGGTCTCTCCAGAGATGCTTCATTGGGTTCAGGGCTCTGGCTGGCCCCTCAGGGACATTCACAGAGTTGTCCCCCCTCCTGTGTGGTCTTGGCTGGGGTCTTAGGGTCATTGTCTTGTAGGAAGGTCTGAGGTTCTTTGTGCTCTGGATCGGGCTGTCATATCTCTGTGCTTTGCCTCATTCCGCTTTCCATCCGCCCTGGCCGGTCTCCCCTCCTCCAGCATGATGCTCCACCACTGGGTGTCACTCTAGAGATGGTATTAGGCCGGTGATGAGCGGCGCCTGGTTTCCATCCGCCCTGACCGGTCTCCCCTCTCCCAGCATGATGCTCCACCACCAGGCTTCACTGTAGGGATGGTATTGGGCAGGTGATGAGCGGCGCCTGGTTTCCATCCATCCTGACCGGTCTTCCCTCTCCCAGCATGATCCTCCACCACCGGGCTTCACTGTATGGATTGTATTGGGCAGGTGATGAGCGGCGCCTGGTTTCCACCAGACAGAATGCTTAGATGCCATAAAATACCTTTTTGGTGTCATCAGAGCAGAGAATGTTGTTTCTCGCAGTCCTTTCGGGTCTTTTTGGTAACTCCAGGTAACTTTCATGTGTCCTTCAGAGGAGGCTTCTTTCGGGCCCCTCCGCCATAAAGCCCAGATTGGTGGAGGCTGCAGGGATGGTCGACCTTCTGGAATTTTCTCCCATCTGCACACAGGATCTTTGTCTCAGCCAGAGTGACCGCTGGGCTCTTGGTCACCTCTCTTAAAAGACTCTTCTCCCCTTTAGTCGGGTGCGTCGGTGCCCCTTGGCAGAGTCCTGGTTGTTCATCCATGTAAGTATTATGGGGGCCGCTGGGCTCTTGGTCTCCTCTCTTACAAGACCCTTCTCCCTTTAGTCTGGGGGTCAGTGGCTCTAAGAAGAGTCCTGGTTGGTCTTCCAGGTTAGTATTATGGGGGCTGCTGGGCTCTTGGGAACTTTCAGCGCAGCAGGATGTTTTATAGCTTCTCCAGATCTGTGCCTCCACACAATCCAGTCTCTGAGCTCTGCAGGCAGTTCTGTCCTCCTCAGGGCTTGGTTTTGGCTCTGATTTGCATTGTGAGCGGTGAGACCTTCTATAGACGGGGGTCTTTTGTGTCCAATAAGCTTCATTTCCCACAGGTGTTTTCAATCAAGGTGTAGAAACATCTCAAAGATGATGAAGAGAAATGGGAGCCCCAAAGTTCAAGTATAGCCAAGGGTGTAAATACTTGGGCGACTGCAGAATGGGAGTTTTCACCTCTAAGAAAGCTTACCCCCGTTCTGTTGTCACTTTGTCATTATGGGGTACGGAGTGCAGAATGATGGGAACATGAGGCCACGACATGTAAGGGATGTGAAGAGTGTGAAGCGTTTCCGGACCTGCCGTATTGTGAAGCGCCCCGACATCGGTGATGCCATGCAGTTGCTGCGGCTGGCCCTGGTTCACTCACTTAATGTGTTGTGCGGTATCAGCAGTCGCCGCATCAAACATTTAAGGCTGTTCTGCACCCCTCTCTGCTGCGCCGCAGCTGCTGTGCCGTCACTTCCAACAATTAAAAAGACACCTATCATCCGCTATTCCTCCAGTCATCACTTCTGCGGGAGGGAAAACGCGGCCTGAACGAGTCTGTACATAATTCATCTCAGCATCTGCTGTCTTGCCGGGCTCATCGGGGAATAAATTAGACCCCATCAGCGGGTTTGGCGCGCGGCGGCGTGTTTAAGCATTTATAAGTGATTTGTGTATTATTAATATTAGTGTTTTCCTTCACCCGCAGCGCCCGAAGTTATCAACGCACACGACTACAGTCAGCAGTGCGACATCTGGAGCATCGGGGTTATCATGTACATGCTGTAAGTAAGCCGGCTGCTCACCTCCCTGCACAGAGGCCCTCTCACTCGACTGCTGCTCACCTACAGATCTCCCTGCACAGAGGCCCTCTCACTCGACTGCTGCTCTTCCCAACTTTCTCTAAACTTCTGTGCGGTGTCCACTCCACCTTCTTTCTCGACTGCTACCTTCTCATTGCCCCTTTTCTCCCCATTGCTGCACTCTACTGCCTTTCTCTCTCCTGTTTCACTCAACTGCTGCACTTCTCTGCACTCTCTCTTGACTGCCACTCATTCTTTCTCCCCTTTCTCTTGATTGCAGCACTCCTCTTTCCTCTTTTTTGCTCAAGTGCTGCGCTCTCCTCTTCCCCTTTATGGATTTGAGAGCTGTGCTCTTCACCCTCTCACCTATTTTTTGATGAGAGTGCCCCCTGGTCTGCCAGCTCCCCTTCTTTATTTTGTCAGGAGCTTTGCTTGTCTCTTTCCCCCCTTCTTTTTCGGTTGAGAGCTGTGCTCTTCTCCCCCCTCCCGCTGCTTTTCAGTCAAGTGCTGTGCGCTTCATCTCCCCCTTTTGTGGTTAATGGATGTGCACTTCTCCTCTCATGGTTAATTGCTGGATGCTTCTCTTCTCCTCCCCCCTTGTGGTCTAGTGCTGCATGCTTTTCCTTTCTTGTGGCCTAGTGCTGCGCGCTTCTCCTCTCCCTCTTGTGGTCTAGTGCTGCGCGCTTCTCCTTTCCTTTTGTGGTCTAGTGCTGCGCGCTTCTCCTCTCCCTCTTGTGGTCTAGTGCTGCGTGCTTCTCCTCCACCTCTTGTGGTCTAGTGCTGCGCGCTTCTCCTCTCCCACTTGTGGTCTAGTGCTGCGCGCTTCTCCTCTCCCTCTTGTGGTCTAGTGCTGCGCGCTTCTCCTCTCCCTCTTGTGGTCTAGTGCTGCGCGCTTCTCCTCTCCCTCTTGTGGTCTAGTGCTGCGCGCTTCTCTTCTCCCTATTGTGGTCTAGTGCTGCACGCTTCTCTTCTACCTCTTGTGGTCTAGTGCTGCGAGCTTCTCTTCTCCCTCTTGTGGTCTAGTGCTGCGCGCTTCTCTTCTCCCTCTTGTGGTCTAGTTCTGCGCGCTTCTCCTCCCCCTCTTGTGGTCTAGTGCTGCGCGCTTCTCTTCTCCCTCTTGTGGTCTAGAGCTGCGTGCTTTTCTTCTCCCTCTTGTGGTCTAGAGCTGCGTGCTTTTCTTCTCCCTCTTGTGGTCTAGTGTTGCGTGCTTCTCCTTTCCTCTTGTGGTCTAGTGCTGCGCGCTTCTCCTTTCCTTTTGTGGTCTAGTGCTGCGCGCTTCTCCTTTCCTCTTGTGGTCTAGTGCTGCGCGCTTCTCCTCTCCCTCTTGTGGTCTAGTGCTGCGCGCTTCTCCTCTCCCTCTTGTGGTCTAGTGCTGCGCGCTTCTCCTCTCCCTCTTGTGGTCTAGTGCTGCGCGCTTCTCCTCCCCCTCTTGTGGTCTAGTGCTGCGCGCTTCTCTTCTCCCTCTTGTGGTCTAGAGCTGCGTGCTTTTCTTCTCCCTCTTGTGGTCTAGAGCTGCGTGCTTTTCTTCTCCCTCTTGTGGTCTAGAGCTGCGTGCTTTTCTTCTCCCTCTTGTGGTCTAGAGCTGCGTGCTTTTCTTCTCCCTCTTGTGGTCTAGTGCTGCGTGCTTTTCTTCTCCCTCTTGTGGTCTAGTGCTGCGCGCTTCTCTTCTCCCTCTTGTGGTCTAGTGCTGCGCGCTTCTCCTTTCCTCTTGTGGTCTAGTGCTGCGCGCTTCTCCTTTCCTCTTGTGGTCTAGTGCTGTGTGCTTCTCCTTTCCTCTTGTGGTCTAGTGCTGCGCGCTTCTCCTCTCCCTCTTGTAGTCTAGTGCTGCGCGCTTCTCCTCTCCCTCTTGTGGTCTAGTGCTGTGCACTTCTCCTTTCCTCTTGTGGTCTAGTGCTGCGCGCTTCTCCTCTCCTCTTGTGGTCTAGTGCTGTGCACTTCTCCTCTCCCTCTTGTGGTCTAGTGCTGTGTGCTTCTCCTTTCCTCTTGTGGTCTAGTGCTGCGCGCTTCTCCTTTCCTCTTGTGGTCTAGTGCTGCGCGCTTCTCCTTTCCTTTTGTGGTCTAGTGCTGCGCGCTTCTCCTTTCCTCTTGTGGTCTAGTGCTGCGCGCTTCTCCTCTCCCTCTTGTGGTCTAGTGCTGCGCGCTTCTCCTCTCCCTCTTGTGGTCTAGTGCTGCGCGCTTCTCCTCCCCCTCTTGTGGTCTAGTGCTGCGCGCTTCTCTTCTCCCTCTTGTGGTCTAGAGCTGCGTGCTTTTCTTCTCCCTCTTGTGGTCTAGAGCTGCGTGCTTTTCTTCTCCCTCTTGTGGTCTAGAGCTGCGTGCTTTTCTTCTCCCTCTTGTGGTCTAGAGCTGCGTGCTTTTCTTCTCCCTCTTGTGGTCTAGAGCTGCGTGCTTTTCTTCTCCCTCTTGTGGTCTAGAGCTGCGTGCTTTTCTTCTCCCTCTTGTGGTCTAGTGCTGCGTGCTTTTCTTCTCCCTCTTGTGGTCTAGTGCTGCGCGCTTCTCTTCTCCCTCTTGTGGTCTAGTGCTGCGCGCTTCTCCTTTCCTCTTGTGGTCTAGTGCTGCGCGCTTCTCCTTTCCTCTTGTGGTCTAGTGCTGTGTGCTTCTCCTTTCCTCTTGTGGTCTAGTGCTGCGCGCTTCTCCTCTCCCTCTTGTAGTCTAGTGCTGCGCGCTTCTCCTCTCCCTCTTGTGGTCTAGTGCTGTGCACTTCTCCTTTCCTCTTGTGGTCTAGTGCTGCGCGCTTCTCCTCTCCTCTTGTGGTCTAGTGCTGTGCACTTCTCCTCTCCCTCTTGTGGTCTAGTGCTTTGTGCTTCTCCTTTCCTCTTGTGGTCTAGTGCTGCGCGCTTCTCCTCTCCTCTTGTGGTCTAGTGCTGTGCACTTCTCCTCTCCCTCTTGTGGTCTAGTGCTGTGTGCTTCTCCTTTCCTCTTGTGGTCTAGTGCTGCGCGCTTCTCCTTTCCTCTTGTGGTCTAGTGCTGCGCGCTTCTCCTTTCCTCTTGTGGTCTAGTGCTGCGCGCTTCTCCTTTCCTCTTGTGGTCTAGTGCTGCGCGCTTCTCCTCTCCCTCTTGTGGTCTAGTGCTGCGCGCTTCTCCTCTCCCTCTTGTGGTCTAGTGCTGCGCGCTTCTCCTCTCCCTCTTGTGGTCTAGTGCTGCGCGCTTCTCCTCTCCCTCTTGTGGTCTAGTGCTGCGCGCTTCTCCTCTCCCTCTTGTGGTCTAGTGCTGCGCGCTTCTCCTCTCCCTCTTGTGGTCTAGTGCTGCGCGCTTCTCCTCTCCCTCTTGTGGTCTAGTGCTGCGCGCTTCTCCTCTCCCTCTTGTGGTCTAGTGCTGCGCGCTTCTTCTTTCGTCTTGTGGTCTAGTGCTGTGTGCTTCTCTTCTCCTCCCCCCTTGTGGTCTAGTGCTGCATGCTTTTCCTTTCTTGTGGTCTAGTGCTGCGCGCTTCTCCTTTCGTCTTGTGGTCTAGTGCTGCGTGCTTCTCTTCTCCTCCCCCCTTGTGGTCTAGTGCTGCATGCTTTTCCTTTCTTGTGGCCTAGTGCTGCGCGCTTCTCCTCTCCCTCTTGTGGTCTAGTGCTGCGCGCTTCTCCTCCACCTCTTGTGGTCTAGTGCTGCGCGCTTCTCCTCCACCTCTTGTGGTCTAGTGCTGCGCGCTTCTCCTCTCCCTCTTGTGGTCTAGTGCTGCGTGCTTCTCCTCTACCTCTTGTGGTCTAGTGCTGCGTGCTTCTCCTCTACCTCTTGTGGTCTAGTGCTGCGCGCTTCTCCTCTCCCACTTGTGGTCTAGTGCTGCGCGCTTCTCCTCTCCCTCTTGTGGTCTAGTGCTGCGCGCTTCTCTTCTCCCTATTGTGGTCTAGTGCTGCACGCTTCTCCTCCCCCTCTTGTGGTCTAGTTCTGCGCGCTTCTCCTCCCCCTCTTGTGGTCTAGTGCTGCGCGCTTCTCTTCTCCCTCTTGTGGTCTAGAGCTGCGTGCTTTTCTTCTCCCTCTTGTGGTCTAGAGCTGCGTGCTTTTCTTCTCCCTCTTGTGGTCTAGTGCTGCGTGCTTTTCTTCTCCCTCTTGTGGTCTAGTGCTGCGCGCTTCTCTTCTCCCTCTTGTGGTCTAGTGCTGCGCGCTTCTCCTTTCCTCTTGTGGTCTAGTGCTGCGCGCTTCTCCTTTCCTCTTGTGGTCTAGTGCTGCGCGCTTCTCCTTTCCTCTTGTGGTCTAGTGCTGTGCACTTCTCCTTTCCTCTTGTGGTCTAGTGCTGCGCGCTCCTCCTCTCCCTCTTGTGGTCTAGTGCTGTGTGCTTCTCCTTTCCTCTTGTGGTCTAGTGCTGCGCGCTTCTCCTTTCCTTTTCTGGTCTAGTGCTGCGCGCTTCTCCTTTCCTCTTGTGGTCTAGTGCTGCGCGCTTCTCCTCTCCCTCTTGTGGTCTAGTGCTGCGCGCTTCTCCTCTCCCTCTTGTGGTCTAGTGCTGCGCGCTTCTCCTCTCCCTCTTGTGGTCTAGTGCTGCGCGCTTCTCCTCTCCCTCTTGTGGTCTAGTGCTGCGCGCTTCTCCTCCCCCTCTTGTGGTCTAGTGCTGCGCGCTTCTCTTCTCCCTCTTGTGGTCTAGAGCTGCGTGCTTTTCTTCTCCCTCTTGTGGTCTAGAGCTGCGTGCTTTTCTTCTCCCTCTTGTGGTCTAGAGCTGCGTGCTTTTCTTCTCCCTCTTGTGGTCTAGTGCTGCGTGCTTTTCTTCTCCCTCTTGTGGTCTAGTGCTGCGCGCTTCTCTTCTCCCTCTTGTGGTCTAGTGCTGCGTGCTTTTCTTCTCCCTCTTGTGGTCTAGTGCTGCGCGCTTCTCTTCTCCCTCTTGTGGTCTAGTGCTGCGCGCTTCTCCTTTCCTCTTGTGGTCTAGTGCTGCGCGCTTCTCCTTTCCTCTTGTGGTCTAGTGCTGTGTGCTTCTCCTCCACCTCTTGTGGTCTAGTGCTGCGCGCTTCTCCTCTCCCACTTGTGGTCTAGTGCTGCGCGCTTCTCCTCTCCCTCTTGTGGTCTAGTGCTGTGCGCTTCTCCTCTCCCTCTTGTGGTCTAGTGCTGTGTGCTTCTCCTTTCCTCTTGTGGTCTAGTGCTGCGCGCTTCTCCTTACCTTTTGTGGTCTAGTGCTGCGCGCTTCTCCTTTCCTCTTGTGGTCTAGTGCTGCGCGCTTCTCCTCTCCCTCTTGTGGTCTAGTGCTGCGCGCTTCTCCTTTCCTCTTGTGGTCTAGTGCTGCGCGCTTCTCTTCTCCCTCTTGTCGTCTAGTGCTGCGTGCTTCTCCTCTCCCTCTTGTGGTCTAGTGCTGCGCGCTTCTCCTCTCCCTCTTGTGGTCTAGTGCTGCGCGCTTCTCCTCTCCCTCTTGTGGTCTAGTGCTGCGCGCTTCTCCTCTCCCTCTTGTGGTCTAGTGCTGCGCGCTTCTCCTCTCCCTCTTGTGGTCTAGTGCTGCGCGCTTCTCCTCTCCCTCTTGTGGTCTAGTGCTGCGCGCTTCTCCTCTCCCTCTTGTGGTCTAGTGCTGCGCGCTTCTCCTCTCCCTCTTGTGGTCTAGTGCTGCGCGCTTCTCCTCTCCCTCTTGTGGTCTAGTGCTGCGCGCTTCTCCTTTCCTCTTGTGGTCTAGTGCTGCGCGCTTCTCCTCTCCCTCTTGTCGTCTAGTGCTGTGCGCTTCTCCTCCCCTTCTTCATGCGGTAATGTTTCCTCCCCCTTGTCTGTAGAGCGCTGCGCCCCTCCTATGGAGCGTCATCCATCCCATATAGAGTTCTGCATTATCATTGACAGCTGAGCCGCCACGCACCTCCAGCCCATACGGACCGCACCCCATAAACATCAATATGCGGACGGGAGGCTCATCTGTCAGGCGTCAGTAACGGTGGACGTCGGACTTCCTGGCGTGAAGAATAATTTGCGCGCCGTGGAGTGTCATTTGGAGTCGGCGTCCTGTCCTTTTATATCCAGACCTGCGATTCCAATTACGCCCCGCGATCCGTCTCGCCGTTGTCACGCTGATGGATCGCTCTTATTTGGTTATTATTATTATTTTTAACACCCGGATTGTAGCGTGAAAACAACGCATAAATCGTGGCGCAATCCTCCGCTCCCTGAAGTGACTAATTGCGGTTTTCATTATTCAGTCTATAATATCTTTATTCGTCTGCAAAACAAATAAAAGGAATTTGCATTTTGATGAGGATCGTTATGTAACGGCGCCGGCGCTGACAGCTGTGAGATGACACGCCGCCGCCGAGTGACTGACGACCCCAAAGGGGAGCCAGTATAGCTGGTCGGAGCCGCAGCGCCCCCCGCAGGCCGCCCTGTAGAGGCAGGCGTCTGATAATCCGGCACGGACCTGCAGGAGACCAGAGTATCGGGCATAGAACACAGACCGAATCCAGAGAGGAGAAACAGATCTCCGCGTTTGTTTATTTTTTCAGGAAGTGAACTCTCCGGCGCCCCCCACTGCCTGAGAAAACCAGCGCAGAGATTCTTTTCTCCTTTGTGGATTTCATCACCCGAGAGGCGCCGCGTCTCCTCTGCAGCTCCGGCTGACTTGCTTGTGGTTTGCAGCAAGCACTTCCTGGTTTGGAGGTTCAAAACCCCGCCTCAAGGAAGCGCTGGCTGTGATTGGTTCTTGAACGTTGCAGCTCAGCTAATCAGAGCCAGCATTCGATGAACCAATCACAGCCATTCATCAAGCGCTGCAGTGATTGGCTGAGCTGCGGTGCTCAAGAACCAATCAGAGCCAGTGCTTCCTGGAAGTGATGATTTTGAACCCCCGACCGGGAAGCGCTGAGGGAAAACTACAAGCAAGTCCGGCGGAGCTGCAGAGGAGACGCGCGGCGGAGCGGACAGCGCCTGTTGGGTGATGTATTGTGTGTTGTACTTTTTTTCTTTTTCAAGCAGCCAGGGCTTATTTTTGGAGTAGGGCTTATGTCGACCGCCACAAAATTGCAATATTGCCACGAGAAAACGCAGTGATATCGCACAGAACATGGATGCAATGTCGCTGCGGTTTTTCTCGCGGTGGAATCGCTGTCGCCGTGTGAAAGAGGCCTTATGTGCGTATTTTTGTGGGGTCCGGTACTGGGGGGTCCGTGCTGCCCCCCTCGCCTCAGTGGACTTGTGGTGATCCAGGGATCCCCAGACTGATCATGAGTCTGCTTCTTCCGGCAGGTTGTCGGGGGGGCCGCCATTCAAGGGGAACACAGAAGAGAAACTTTTTGAACTCATAAAGCGAGGGGAATTGAAGTTTTCGTCTTCCGTGTGGCAGTCGGTGAGCGAGGCGGGTAAGTGCCCACACAGAATGCCAAGAGCTTGTTTACATCCACTCCGAGGCCAGAACCAGCGTGCTCCGCCGACAAAAGGCTTTTAATAGCCGCCAGAAGCCCCGGGCCAGAGCGTGCGCGGGAGCGGCGAATAAAGGGCCTTTTAGCAGCGGCACGCCGGGGCAGAGCGCGCCATTGTTCGGCTGACATGGAGGTGTACTTAGGAAAGGTTCAGCTATTGATCGCTTACATTAGAAGAATGGCGCGGTTTATGCCTTATCTAATGTCAGAGTGGCCGTAGCGAGAGCCGCGCGCTTCCATCTCCACCCGGGGCCGCCGCTATTATGTGTGCAAACAAGGGGATCTGCCCAAAACGGCCGGCGCCCCCGAGCCTCCATCTATTGCTCTGAATGAGGACAAAGAAACTCCTGCTTAAAGGGGATGGCCAGGCTTTACAAATAACACTTAAAGGGATATTCCAGATTCAGCAAATGGTCTTTACACAATTTCTTAATATACCTGCTGCATTAATTGTTCAGGATCTCTGCTTGCTGTCAATCAGTAGGAACCTTCTGGTCGTGTGCAGACACACAGGGTCGGCCACTTACCGTTGTCAGAGATGTGTGCGTCTGTCACAAGATCAGGGCTGATATCCATCCACTGGAAGAAACTGAATGACAGCAAGCAGAGATCTTGAAAATGGTGAGGAGCTGATGGGGTGAATTTGAAAATTGTAGGAATTTCCACTGTAGAAAGAATAACCTTTATTATTTAATCCTTAGTTTGTCTTTCAAATTTCTTATTGTTTTCAATATCCATGTTTGCTGTCAGTGAATAGATCTAAAATACATCCTTCCTGCTGTAGTTGTTTGCACAGCTGAGGGTTTGTTCCAGTTGTATCCTGTCTATATTATACTACTGAGCTGTAGCGGGCCGTCTGGACAGATACATTGTAACAGACTCTTCACCTCCATGAACAGGATCTAACCCCCCCACCCCCCCCCCCCCCCCCCGTGTCATGGCGGCTCGTCTAAGGGCTCATTCACATTATCCGTCCGTGAAGTCCGCAGCGTTTCACACGTGGATTTGGTATTGATGCGTTTTCACTGTTCTTCTTCAACACCCTTAAGAAGGCCCAATTGATGCGCCGCTGCCTCACGGCTACATGCGTAGAGCTCGCAGTGACTAGGAGTGGCGGCGCACGTGCTGCGCTCTTATAGAATCACATAGACTTTAAAGGGAACTGGTCACCTGCCTGAAAAACCCCATAAACGAAGGGTCCGTTCACACGGAGCAGCGATGGCCGGCAGTGAGGCTCTGTGCTGTTACACGGGGGTGAGTATCGCGCAGAGCGCACCAGCATGGGGGCAGGGCAGCCGGGGCGCACCCCCCCTACCCCCAATCACTGTAAGCGGTCAGTCCCTGCATGCACTTATCCTGCTATCATCGGCGGTGCGGAGGGTTGAACATCGTCCCGTGTAAAAGGGCCTCACGTCCTAACGCTGGTAGCGGGCAGCCGGCTGCCCTATTTTTCACACTCGTCTCCTTCCTCGGTCCTGCGGTGGCGGACCGCGACTACTGACTGAAAGTCATATACAAAATCTGCTCCTCCTGAACGCGGTTTATTCTGTCCGTTATACTGAGAGCCCCAAGTGTGAAATGGCGTATCATCAGCTGGGCGCCTCCTGCGGCAGCCATAGCGCCACGCTCGTAGCTCCACCCCCTCCGATTTAATGATTATTCGTGTCCGCGGCATCAGTGGTACGATCACCCCTAGTGGCACCGTGCAGTGGCAGGGTGCCAGTCAGTTGTGATGGTAGCAGAGAGCCTGATAAAGGCAGCCTGCGTACCTCACGTTTCCGTCACACAATAATAGGAGAACGCTGGGAACAAACCCGCCAACCTGAAAGCAAGAAACGTCACGGAGCCAAAAATGGTGCAAAACAAGTCAGAAAAATGGCCCAAAGTGTGTAACGCGGCGCCGTGTTATGTGAAAGATTACGATAAAGCTCTATAAATCTGGCGTCGCTGTAACCGGAGCGCAGGGTTTTACTGCACTGCGACCCCCCCCCCCCCCCCCCCCTCACCAAACATTTTTCACATTTTCAACTGCAGTATGTGAAATATGTGCAAACAGACTGTATACATTTGTGATGAGATATATATTTCCATCCATTTACTTTATTCTGGAAGCAGATTGGAAAAACTTTAGTTTTTTTTTTTTTTTTAACCATTTAGACATACAAATTTAATTATTAACATTTTGAGGAACATTTTGTTTTCCTGCCCCAGCCAAGATTATAAAGGCTCATGGGTGTCAGAATGATGGATCCCCCACAAATGACCACAGTTTGAAAACGAGACCCCTTAACGCACTCCTCTAGGGGCGTCAGGAGGATTTTAACCCCACAGCTTTTGAATGAATCTTAACAAAGCAGAAGGAAAAGTTATGATTTTCCTGTTTTTCAGCAATTGTGTCATTTTAAAAACAGTGTCTTTTTGTCCAGCACACATAGGAATGAAGACGTTCACCCCAAAATGAATCCCCCCATTCCCGTGTTCAGAAACATACCCATTGTGGCCCTAATCTACTTACAGGACACACGGCTCGGCCTGTAATGGGGAACATCTGTTGGATTTCAGGGCACAACTGATGAAACTCCAGGACCCAATGGGGTCTGGCGTGGGGATGTCACCAGGTGTAGATGTGACAACGGGGTCTGGTGGTGGGATGTCACCAGGTGTAGAGCTGACAACGGGGTCTGATGGTGGGATGTCACCAGGTGTAGATGTGACAACGGGGTCTGATGGTGGGATGTCACCAGGTGTAGAGCTGACAACGGGGTCTGATGGTGGGATGTCACCAGGTGTAGATGTGACAACGGGGTCTGGTGGGGGGATGTCACCAGGTGTAGAGCTGACAACGGGGTCTGGTGGTGGGATGTCACCGGGTGTAGATGTGACAACGGGGTCTGGTGGTGGGATGTCACCAGGTGTAGAGCTGACAGCGAGACTGGTGGGGGATGTCAGCAGGTGTAGAGCCAACAACGGGGTCTGGTGGCGGGATGTCACCAGGTGTAGATGTGACAACGGGGTCTGGTGGGGGATGTCACCAGGTGTAGGTGTGACAACGGGGTCTGGTGGGGGGATGTCACCAGGTGTAGGTGTGACAACGGGGTCTGGTGGGGGGATGTCACCAGGTGTAGGTGTGACAACGGGGTCTGGTGGGGGGATGTCACCAGGTGTAGGTGTGACAACGGGGTCTGGTGGGGGATGTCACCAGGTGTAGGTGTGACAACGGGGTCTGGTGGTGGGATGTCACCAGGGTGTAGAGCTGACAGCGAGACTGGTGGGGGGATGTCAGCAGGTGTAGAGCCAACAACGGGGTCTGGTGGCGGGATGTCACCAGGTGTAGATGTGACAACGGGGTCTGGTGGGGGGATGTCACCAGGTGTAGGTGTGACAACGGGGTCTGGTGGGGGGATGTCACCAGGTGTAGGTGTGACAACGGGGTCTGGTGGGGGGATGTCACCAGGTGTAGGTGTGACAACGGGGTCTGGTGGGGGGATGTCACCAGGTTGTAGGTGTGACAACGGGGTCTGGTGGGGGATGTCACCAGGTGTAGGTGTGACAACGGGGTCTGGTGGGGGGATGTCACCAGGTGTAGGTGTGACAACGGGGTCTGGTGGTGGGATGTCACCAGGTGTAGAGCTGACAGCGAGACTGGTGGGGGGATGTCAGCAGGTGTAGAGCCAACAACGGGGTCTGGTGGCGGGATGTCACCAGGTGTAGATGTGACAACGGGGTCTGGTGGGGGGATGTCACCAGGTGTAGGTGTGACAACGGGGTCTGGTGGGGGGATGTCACCAGGTGTAGGTGTGACAACGGGGTCTGGTGGGGGATGTCACCAGGTGTAGGTGTGACAACGGGGTCTGGTGGGGGGATGTCACCAGGTGTAGGTGTGACAACGGGGTCTGGTGGGGGGATGTCACCAGGTGTAGGTGTGACAACGGGGTCTGGTGGGGGATGTCACCAGGTGTAGGTGTGACAACGGGGTCTGGTGGGGGATGTCACCAGGTGTAGGTGTGACAACGGGGTCTGGCGGGGGGATGTCACCAGGTGTAGATGTGACAACGGGGTCTGGCGGGGGGATGTCACCAGGTGTAGATGTGACAACGGGGTCTGGCGGGGGATGTCACCAGGTGTAGATGTGACAACGGGTCTGGCGGGGGGATGTCACCAGGTGTAGATGTGACAGCGGGGTCTGACGGGGATGTCACCAGGTGTAGAGCTGACAACGGGGTCTGGCGGGGGGATGTCACCAGGTGTAGATGTGACAACGGGGTCTGGCGGGGGGGATGTCACCAGGTGTAGATGTGACAGCGGGGTCTGACGGGGGGATGTCACCAGGTGTAGATGTGACAACGGGGTCTGACGGGGGATGTCACCAGGTGTAGATGTGACAGCGGGGTCTGACGGGGGGATGTCACCAGGTGTAGATGTGACAACGGGGTCTGGTGGGGGGATGTCACCAGGTGTAGATTTGACAACGGGGTCTGGTGGGGGGATGTCACCAGGTGTAGATGTGACAACGGGGTCTGGTGGGGGGATGTCACCAGGTGTAGAGCTGACAACGGGGTCTGGTGGGGGGATGTCACCAGGTGTAGATGTGACAACGGGGTCTGGTGGGGGGATGTCACCAGGTGTAGATGTAACAACGGGGTCTGGCGGGGGATGTCACCAGGTGTAGATGTGACAGCGGGGTCTGGCGGGGGGATGTCACCAGGTGTAGAGCCGACAACGGGGTCTGGCGGTGGGATGTCACCAGGTGTAGAGCTGACAACGGAGTCTGGGGGGATGTCACCAGGTGTAGATGTGACAACGGGGTCTGGCGGGTGGGATGTCACCAGGTGTAGAGCTGACAACGGGGTCTGGCGGGTGGGATGTCACCAGGTGTAGAGCTGACAACGGGGTCTGGCGGGGGGGATGTCACCAGGTGTAGAGCTGACAACGGGGTCTGATGGTGGGATGTCACCAGGTTGTAGAGCTGACAACGGGGTCTGGCGGGGGGATGTCACCAGGTGTAGAGCTGACAACGGGGTCTGGCGGGGGATGTCACAGGTGTAGAGCTGACAACGGGGTCTGGCGGGGGGATGTCACCAGGTGTAGAGCTGACAACGGGGTCTGGTGGTGGGATGTCACCAGGTGTAGAGCTGACAACGGGGTCTGGCGGGGGGATGTCACCAGGTGTAGAGCTGACAACGGGGTCTGGTGGTGGATGTCACCAGGTGTAGAGCTGACAACGGGGTCTGGCGGGGGGATGTCACCAGGTGTAGAGCTGACAACGGGGTCTGGCGGGGGGGATGTCATCAGGTGTAGAGCTGACAACGGGGTCTGATGGTGGGATGTCACCAGGTGTAGAGCTGACAACGGGGTCTGGCGGGGGGGATGTCACCAGGTGTAGAGCTGACAACGGGGTCTGGCGGGGATGTCACCAGGTGTAGAGCTGACAACGGGGTCTGGCGGGGGATGTCACCAGGTGTAGAGCTGACAACGGGGTCTGGTGGTGGGATGTCACCAAGGCTCTGCCTTGCGGATATCCGGTGTATAATACAACCTGCTGCTTTCTCTTTTCTGCGAGTGTATTACGTACTTCCAACCCGCTAATGTCAGCGCAATTGTGTAATCCAATGCAGTTAATGGATCCGCATATTTCCGTGGATCAGACGCATGCCGAATCCATAATTTCTATCCTGCCGTGTGTGACCGGCCTAAGGTAGATCGCTACCTCTTTATCATGTGACCGGGGACCGCTCCACCAGGCCACCCGTCACTGCTCCAGGCTCTCGGTGACCGTTGGTAGTCGGTAGTAAGGAGACTGTAAATTTCCCGGGCTCTCCCTAGCTTCTGCGCTTGCATTCGCCATTTTGCCGACAGGCACATATGCCAAAGCTGGAGAAGGTCCACGGATAAAGAGCTCACCCCCCCCCCCCCCCATGAGATCTCCAGGCTTTCAGTTACGTTTGGTAGCCAGAAGTAGGGAGATTTTAAATCACCCCGGCAATCCGCGGTGTTTGTGCGTGCGTCCACCATTCTGGCAGCGGGCACATGCACAGAAGGCGGTGTAAGGTCCGTGGATAAACCCAGGGGCCTGTATGTACATAATTTCATCTCCATTGGACAACGGCGATCATGTGACTGGGGACTGGCAACAGCTCATGCTATCCGGGAGCAGGCAGATTTTAAATCTCCCGGGCTCTCCAGCCTTTTGCACGTGCCCAACATTTTACGTCCGGCGCACATGCACAGAAAACGGCGTCCGGTCGGGGAAGGACCAGACCGCGCGGGGACATCGCAGTACAGAGGTGAGGACATCGCAGTACAGAGGTGAGGACATCGCAGTACAGAGGTGAGGACATCGCAGTACAGAGGTGAGGACATCGCAGTACAGAGGTGAGGACATCGCAGGACAGAGATGAGGAGTGTCATCACAGGACGGAGGTGAGGAGTGTCCTCACAGGACGGAGGTGAGGAGTGTCCTCACAGGACGGAGGTGAGGAGTGTCATCACAGGACAGAGGTGAGGACATCACAGGACGGAGGTGAGGACATCACAGGACGGAGGTGAGGAGTGTCCTCACAGGACGGAGGTGAGGAGTGTCATCACAGGACAGAGGTGAGGAGTGTCCCTCGCAGGACGGAGGTGAGGAGCGTCCTCGCAGGACGGAGGTGAGGAGCGTCCTCGCAGGACGGAGGTGAGGAGCGTCCTCGCAGGACGGAGGTGAGGAGCGTCCTCGCAGGACGGAGGTGAGGAGCGTCCTCGCAGGACGGAGGTGAGGAGCGTCCTCGCAGGACGGAGGTGAGGGAGCGTCCTCGCAGGACGGAGGTGAGGAGCGTCCTCGCAGGACGGAGGTGAGGAGCGTCCTCGCAGGACGGAGGTGAGGAGCGTCATCGCAGGACGGAGGTGAGGAGTGTCCGCTCCTCCCATAGATCCGCTCCGTGAAGAGAGCTGGAAATGTAACTTTATTTCCCTTTTCATTACATTTATGCGATCGCCGTTATCTATTGCGTGACCCGGGCTCGGATATCGCGGACCCTGAGGACGGCTCCAGGCTGTTGGCTACTTCTGGCAGCCGATGGCAGGGAGCTGTTATACACGCAGACCCCCGGCTTTAATCCCCAGGGTGACTGTGTTTTTACAGCCCTGGGGATTAGAGCCCAGAAGCCCAAGATGTAAAAACACATATGGGCAGTCACTAAGGGGTTAACCACCAGCCTCATACCATCATACATACATCAACGAAAACCGAATAATGCGACAATATGAAAAAAAGGCAGGTCTTTTATGGGGTTAAACTCATTCACTGACAGCAAGCAGAGATCTTGGAAATGCTTCAAAAGTTTTTCTTAGCAGTTGCTGTATTTTTGTGCCACAGTTCCTGAATGGAGCTGATCGGGGGCAGAGATTGCAGGTGCCTGAGGGCCACATGAGAACACAGCAGAACTATCAATGGAGGGGCCCCTGGTTCAATGCCCACGGGACGCTCTGCCCACGGGTCATGGTTCGGTGCCACCGCTCCCTGTCCTCTATTCTATAGCCTACAAGGACTCCAAATTTTCCTGTTCTTCTCCACTTTTCCTCCAGCCAAAGACGTCCTGCAGAAACTCTGCGAGTGGATCCCGCGGACCGGATAACGGCCAACGAGCTGCTGGATAGTCCCTGGATCACAGTAGGTCGCCCTCTGCAATCCCCAATAACATGAGAGATCCGCCTCCGGCTCCAGAGTGATATGAACAGCGTGACATTGTAATCCGCGCGTTCTCCCGCTAGCATGGGGGCCACCTATGGACATGCCGAGTCACGGAATATTTGGTGATCCGACACCTCGCCGTCCCGAAGATGGCAGATCATTGAGCCTCCTGGATAGTTCCATGCCCCTTCGTTGGCGTAGCGCTGCGCTATTTATCTCATGCCTTCTGTCTTGGTAGGGCGACACCAGCAGCGTCCAGAGGCCGTCCAACGTGCTGGAGATGATGAAGACCTGGAGGAACAGCCGGACAATGAGGACCATCTGGAAGGAGATACCAATTACATCTGTGGGGCTGCCATGGTGGGCGCAGGCGAGGACCGGAGCAGCCCAGCGAGCAGCCAAGGAACGTCTGAGACAGACAGCTGCAGCAGCAAACCTCCACGCCAACCAAACCGGTATATATTTACCCATCTTGTCTGAGGGGTCCCTGACCCCAGCATGTATGCCACACCTGGCCCCCTGAGCCCACCGCCTACACTGGGCCCACCACCCCGACTGTGTCCTGGGCCCACCGCCTGCGCTACTCCTTGATCCTGCTGTCCATCCTTCCCCCTGCCTACCCTGTGCCCCAGGGTCCCTGACCCTACCCTCTACCCCATGCCCTGGCTTCCTGACCCTGCCGCCTACCCTGTGCCCCGGGGTCCCTGACCCTACCCTCTACCCCATGCCCTGGCTTCCTGACCCTGCCGCCTACCCTGTGCCCCGGGGTCCCTGACCCTACCCTCTACCCCATGCCCTGGCTTCCTGACCCTGCCGCCTACCCTGTGCCCCGGGGTCCCTGACCCTACCCTCTACCCCATGCCCTGGCTTCCTGACCCTGCCGCCTACCCTGTGCCCCGGGGTCCCTGACCCTACCCTCTACCCCATGCCCTGGCTTCCTGACCCTGCCGCCTACCCTGTGCCCCGGGTCCCTGACCCTACCCTCTACCCCATGCCCTGGCTTCCTGACCCTGCCGGCTACCCTGTGCCCCGGGGTCCCTGACCCTATCCTCTACCCCATGCCCTGGCTTCCTGATCCCACCGCCTGCCCTGTGCCCCGGGGTCCCTGACCCTACCCTCTACTCCATGCCCTGGCTTCCTGATCCCACCGCCTGCCCTGTGCCCCGGGGTCCCTGACCCTACCCTCTACTCCATGCCCTGGATCCCCGTCACATCCTCCTCGTCTCCTCGGTGCGTCCGCCGCAGTAACCTCCCTCTGATTTACAGCCCGGCGCCGTCTTCCCGTGATAACATTGACAGATATTGGAGCGTTAGAGCCGCGCCGAGATCCCTTTAATGAGTCGTTCCCCTTCATGGGCCCATAAAGCCGCGGTTTATTGTTATTTGCAGTTTATTGAAGAATTGAATATTTCTCCTCTGCCTTGTATATCTGAGCGACGGCTTCAGGGCCGTTTTACTGGACAGTAAATGTCAGCCTGTGACTTACAGCCGACGGACGCAGAATGGAGCCGCGGCTTCTCCGAATGCGCTTCTGTGTTTTAGTGGGGGGGGGGGGGGGACAAACTCATTTTATAACATTGTAACCCAAAGGAAGGAAATATGTGAACCTATAAAGGGGATGTCAGGACCGCAAACACATGACTGCTCCTCCAGGAACAGCGCCACCCCTGTCCATGGGTTGTGTCTGGTATTACAGCTCCACTGGAGTGAATGAGACTGAACTGTGATACCGTACTTGGGCTGCGGACAGGGGTGGCGCTGTGTTTGGAAGAAGGGCCCCATGATGTATTTCTGATTATGTACAAGCTCTGGCCGCCGCCCCCATGCCGCTGCGGTGCCCCCCGTTCTTCGTGGTGCTGGATCCTGACGAATTGTCTGTTTTTCTGTAAATAAAGATTTTTCAAATTGTTACAGAACGAAAAACGGGGCAAACCTTTAATTTCCTTTTAGAGCTCCTTCTCACAGCTGAGGGTCGTTACAGTGTATCGGGGCAGAGAGTTCTGCTGCCACCTCACACCTTCGCACCGTATTACATTTTAACCCCTTCCTGCTGCGGCCCATTTAGTTTTCTTCTCTCCCCTTCCATAACCCGGTGACCCCCATCTCCGGTGCCGCGGGGGCTTCTGGTTGGCTTCTGCAGGACGAGTTGCATGTTTCACTGCTACCCTTAAAAACACCTGGTGCAGCGAAACGGGTGGAGGGAGGGGGGGGTTGATTTGCCGCCATCTTTGGCCCCCATAGCTCGTTATTTCTCCCTCCCTTGCGCAGGGCGAGGTCTGGCTTTTGTGCCCGTAGTCTTTATTGGTACGTATGATTTTGCGGATTCGGTCTGAGAGACTCGGATCGCATTTACAGATTTGCTATTTTCCCTGCAGATGCGATGAATTCTGCGAAAAAAAACACCTGAATGTGCGATAAATGGGCGATAATGGAGTATACGGCCCCAAAAATATACCTGCTGCGGTTTGTGTATCTTGAAGCGTTGCTCCGGAGATGAATCGCCCTGTAACTCCGCCCACTCGCTAATAATGGGGTCTATTTTCCTGCATGTTTTGTACATTTCGCCCGTGTAAATCCGGCCGCACTCGGTATTTGTGGAGACGGGGCCCGTGGACAGCTGCCTGCTAATAATGCGGCCTTCTGCAGGCGCACGGCGCCACGACTGCGGATATGGAAGATTAAAACCGTTTTAATTTTATGTTTGTACTAATTAAAAAAAATCTTTAATCTTACTTAGTTTTTTGAGTTCGACCGCCCTTACAGTATACTGCAATACTCTACTATTGCAGCACACTGTATTCTGACAGGTATCCTATTCTAGGCAGTCATGATAGCTCTTGGGCCCTTCAGAGGGCCCCAACTGCCATGACATCCACACAGCACCCTAAACGTTCATCACAGTGTCGAGGGGTGGGGGAGGGGCTTTCAGGGAGTCCCAGTCCCTACATTTTACCTGCTGCGGTCACAACGGACAGCGCCATTTAAACGGTTAACAGCTGCGATCGCAGTTCTTTCCAGCTGTGTCCGTTGTCCAGTATCAGGCATGTATGTAGGGACTCCTGACGTGTGCTGCACACGCACCGCACATGTTAGGAAGATGCCCTTTGTAGATGCCGCCGATCCACATGCACATCCGGCTGTGTGAACTATGGCGCGGACTCCGTGGGACGCTAACAGGATTCTGACGTTGTGTTGGATCCACAGTAACCCCCGCCTGATCCGGAGGTCGTGTTCACACCACACAATGCATTGCGCAATTCTCAGCGTGAACCCGGCTTCTATAAACGGCGCCTTTCCGTTGTGGTCTTTGGCGCAGATCCGTGCTTATTTAGCCCGGTCCGTGGTCAAAATCCACATGTGGAATTCAGAAGTGGAAAATCGCAGTTTTGCATCAAGACGTGACCCATCAGCTCTCGCATTTTGCGCATTGGCAGGGCGTCTCTGCGCCAATAATAGTGTCCCACACACGTGACTTTGCTGCGGCGCGCTCCTGGGTGAGCTGCTGCAGACGTCACTGCTTGGCATTGAAAGGCTTGAAATCCATCACAGAAGTGGACATCCGGGCGCAAACATCGTGGGTCAGTTTCCAGTACAGAAGTAATTCCGGCCCCTGCGGACGAGATTTTTTCATATGTCATCCCTACGGCCGGCCTCTGCGGAGCTGGTGTAGACAAGTCAGCCAGTGCAATCAGCACCATTTCCACTATGAAAGCCTCATCCACATCAGACGGGCGGAGGCCGTCAAACCGCTGTGGGAGCCCCTCTGTAGAGGTCCAGGCCGCAGCGATGGCGGCTGCTGTGTGTTCTCCTCCATCACTGACTGTACTGCAAGCCCCTGATAAGGGTACACAGAGCCGCTGCACCTCCTCCCGCGTCCGTCTGCTCCTTCCATCGCGTCCTCCGCCACTACCGCACCCCTATTCTGCCCTTACAGCTGCTCATACATCTTTTCAATCCTTTTAGGTCGGGAAGAAGAAACTTCTGTTGGCTTCTCTTCCAAACGGAACCGTCCTGAAGAAGAACACGAGCCTCAAGCCTTCCAATGCTGTAAGCAATAAACACACAAGGCAGCAACTGTACCCTGTGGTGATAGAAGTATGTGCCCCCCAGCAGGCCAGTGCGCTCAGGTGATGTGGGAGCGTCAGGTATAAAGGAGAGGATCACACAGATGGCAGTACAGAAACCATCAGATGTCACCAGGTGTAGAACCGGCAACGGGGTCTGGTGGGGGGATGTCACCGGGTGTAGAGCTGACAACGGGGTCTGGTGGGGGGGATGTCACCGGGTGTAGAGCCGACAACGGGGTCTGGTGGAGGGATGTCACCGGGTGTAGAGCTGACAACGGGGTCTGGTGGGGGGGGATGTCACCAGGTGTAGAGCTGACAACGGGGTCTGGTGGGGGGGGATGTCACCAGGTGTAGAGCTGACAACGGGGTCTGGTGGGGGGGGGATGTCACCGGGTGTAGAGCTAACAACGGGGTCTGATGGTGGGGGGATGTCACCGGGTGTAGAACTGACAACGGGGTCTGGTGGGGGGATGTCACCAGGTGTAGAGCTGACAACGGGGTCTGGTGGGGGGATGTCACCAGGTGTAGAGCTGACAACGGGGTCTGGTGGGGGGATGTCACCAGGTGTAGAGCTGACAACGGGGTCTGGTGGGGGGGGATGTCACCGGGTGTAGAGCTGACAATGGGGTCTGGTGGGGGGATGTCACCGGGTGTAGAGCTGACAACGGGGTCTGGTGGGGGGATGTCACCAGGTGTAGAGCTGACAACGGGGTCTGGTGGGGGGATGTCACCGGGTGTAGAGCTGACAACGGGGTCTGGTGGGGGGGATGTCACCGGGTGTAGAGCTGACAACGGGGTCTGGTGGTGGGATGTCACCAGGTGTAGAGCTGACAACGGGGTCTGATGGGGGGATGTCACCAGGTGTAGAGCTGACAACGGGGTCTGGTGGGGGAATGTCACCAGGTGTAGAGCTGACAATGGGGTCTGACTGGGGGATGTCACCAGGTGTAGAGCTGACAACGGGGTCTGGTGGGGGGATGTCACCAGGTGTAGAGCTGACAAGGGGTCTGATGGGGGGGGGATGTCGCCAGGTGTAGAGCCGCCAACGGGGTCTGGTGGGGGGATGTCGCCAGGTGTAGAGCTGCCAACGGGGTCTGGTGGGGGGGGGGGGGTGTCGCCAGGTGTAGAGCTGCCAACGGGGTCTGGCGGGGGGGGGGGGGTGTCGCCAGGTGAAGAGCCGACAACGGGGTCTGGTGGGGGGTTGTCGCCAGGTGTAGAGCCGCCAACGGGGTCTGGTGGGGGGATGTCGCCAGGTGTAGAGCTGCCAACGGGGTCTGGTGGGGGGATGTCGCCAGGTGTAGAGCTGACAACGGCATCTGGCGGGGGGATGTTACCAGGTGTAGAGCTGACAACGGGGTCTGGCAGGGGGATGTCACCAGGTGTAGAGCTGACAAGGGGTCTGATGGGGGGGGATGTCGCCAGGTGTAGAGCCGACCAACGGGGTCTGGTGGGGGGATGTCGCCAGGTGTAGAGCTGCCAACGGGGTCTGGCGGGGGGATGTCACCAGGTGTAGAGCTGACAACGGGGTCTCGCGGGGGGATGTCACCAGGTGTAGAGCTGACAAGGGGTCTGATGGGGGGGATGTCGCCAGGTGTAGAGCCGCCAACGGGGTCTGGTGGGGGGATGTCGCCAGGTGTAGAGCTGCCAACGGGGTCTGGTGGGGGGATGTCGCCAGGTGTAGAGCTGCCAACGGGGTCTGGCGGGGGGGGGGGGTGTCACCAGGTGTAGAGCTGCCAACGGGGTCTGGTGGGGGGATGTCGCCAGGTGTAGAGCTGCCAACGGGGTCTGGTGGGGGGATGTCGCCAGGTGTAGAGCTGCCAACGGGGTCTGGTGGGGGGATGTCGCCAGGTGAAGAGCCGACAACGGGGTCTGGCGGTGGGGTGTCGCCAGGTGTAGAGCCAACAAAGCTGTACTTGACTGCCGTGGCTGTCAGTGCAGGAGTGGTCACACGATGGAGCGTTGGTCCGGCTAGTTTGGCTTTTGTCCATGTTGCTTTTTAGCGCCGGTAACCATGGGGATGGAGAATATTCTCTTGTATTTGTATCTTTATGTCTTCAGACCGCAGAAGGAAAGACCTCTCCAAAGTCCAAGCCAAGGCGGCCCCATGACGGTCAGGACCATTCTCTGTCCCAGTCCATAAGAGGGACCTCTGGGAAGTCGGACTCTGCAAGAATCGGCTCCAGTGCCAGCGCCGGGCAGCGAGCCTCCCCCGGACCCCCCAGCAGCTCCCGGGTGAAAAAGACACATTAATGTCGGACCGCAGGAAGTCCTTGTGCCAAAATAATAGGGACCCCACAGTGAGGAGCGGACCGAGCGCCTTCCTTCCTTCTCCGCTAAGTGTGAACACTGCGAAAAATTGTGGCGCATCAATGGAAACGACTCCTGCCGCCGCACGCCGGCCCCTGAAGAGCAGATCTCCGGGACGCGGTGATGTCGGCCGTCCGTGAGCCCAATGCCATAAAGGAGACAGGAAGTCCAGGATGTGACGGCGCTACTGAGCTTCAGGCGCTGCTGCCCACTCTGGCGGTCCTGGGTTGGGGGCGAAGTGGTGGAATCTGCCGTGTCCGTCCCACAGGTGGATGCCGTTTCAGTCCGTGAAATATGCAGCGTTTTCACGTGTTTACGGCGTATTTGGTCCTTCTTGTATCTTTTTATGCGCATAGTCTCTGTGGTTTAAAAAAAAAACAAAACGCAAGAAGGGCTGCAGGTGGTGCCCCCCTGCCCACCTCACTACATGTATCCGGTGGTGCCCCCCTGCCCACCTCACTACATGTATCCGGTGGTGCCCCCCTGCCCACCTCACTACATGTATCCGGTGGTGCCCCCCTGCCCACCTCACTACATGTATCCGGTGGTGCCCCCCTGCCCACCTCACTACATGTATCCGGTGGTGCCCCCCTGCCCACCTCACTACATGTATCCGGTGGTGCCCCCGCCGCCCCCCGCCCACCTCACTACATGTATCCGGTGGTGCCCCCGCCGCCCCCCGCCCACCTCACTACATGTATCTGGTGGTGCCCCCCCCCCCCCCTCTCGTTACGTGAAATTAGTGGCAGGGGTGCACCCTGACCTCTTGTTATATGGAATTATTGGCGGTGCGCCCCCAACGTGCTGTATCGGCGGTCCGCCCCCCCCCCCCCGCCCTCTCGCTACATTCCGATTTGCGTTGTTACTCTGCAGATTGTTTCCTCCCATTAAATGATGGAGTCCTCGCAGCCGCTGCGTCATTTCTTGTGTGAGCGGCTCCGGGATTAGTGATCCCTAAGCAGGTGGGAGGCCTTAGATGGGAGGTTTCCCGAGGGAGTCGCCCCACCCCCGCAGCCTCCAACTGAAGACTGGTTGCTAGGGACTCGCTGCCTGACAACCCCTAGAACACACTGTGCTTGTTACATTGTATCCATAGCAGCCAGACTGTCAGACAAGCTGCAATGGCCGCAGTCAGCATGTCTGTCCTTCTCTCCAGCTGCATGTTGGGTAGACGGCCTCCTTAAAGGGGTGGTTTGGTTTATAAAACCCATCTGTACTAGAGGGGAGGCCCTTAATCAGGACCCTCAGCGACCATCTGGACAGCCAGCAGCTTCATTTGATCCCCCAGTGGATTGCCTACACTGATACATTGTAACAAGCCATCAGCTGTGAGCAGGACCAAGTCAGGAAGAGATCTAATGAGGCTCCAAACCACTGACAGCAAGCAGAGATCTTGTAAACACCGATGAGTTGAAGCGCAGTTTAACAAAGCTTTTGATTAAAAAAGGTCACTATGCACGCCATATTTGACTTTTCTCAAATGCCCCCAGTTAGGAAAGTGGGTGTGGCCTATCAGGAGTGGGCGTGGCCAGTTATTAATGCAGACTTTGGCGCACATTTACAGCGGGCAGAGCTGATGGTTTCTGGCTTTACAACACATTTAGTGAGAAGCGTCCGTCCGTTAATAAGTTTGGCGCAGTTCTCTCCAAACATTTCTCTTAGCTTTTCCAGACTCTGATCCAACTTGCTTTAGAGAGTTGCGGGACGTTCCCCGGCGGCCGCCCCCTTGGGGGTCATTCACCTCCTGTGTTACACATATTCCCCGCGCGTCATACGAACAGAATCGTCTCCAGCGGTTCGTGTTGATGCGTTCAGACGAGTATTTGTCACATGATTTTCAGTCGAATGAAAAACCGCAGCGCGCGTGTGTGTGTGTCCGCTCGTGTGTCCGCTCGTGTGTCCGCTCGTGTCCCCGCTCGTGTGTCCGCTCGTGTGTCCGCTCGTGTGTCCGCTCGTGTGTCCCCTCGTGTGTCCGCTCGTGTGTCCGCTCGTGGCCGCTCGTGTGTCCGCTCGTGTGTCCGCTCGTGTGTCCGCTCGTGTGTCCGCTCGTGTGTCCGCCCGTGTGTCCGCCCGTGTGTCCGCTCGTGTGTCCGCTCATGTGTCCGCTCGTGTGTCCGCTCGTGTGTCCGCTCGTGTGTCCGCTCGTGTGTCCGCTCGTGTGTCCGCTCGTGTGTCCGCTCGTGTCCCCGCTCGTGTGTCCGCTCGTGGCCGCTCGTGTGTCCGCTCGTGTGTCCGCTCGTGTCCGCTCGTGTGTCCGCTCGTGTGTGTGTGTCCCCTCGTGTGTCCGCTCGTTTCCGCTCGTGTGTCCGCTCGTTTCCGCTCGTGTGTCCGCTCGTGTGTCCGCTCGTGTGTCCGCTCGTTTCCGCTCGTGTGTCCGCTCGTGGCCGCAATCAGACGAAAGCTCCCATTGAAGTCTGTGGGACTAGGTGTACACGCAGCCGATACGCGGTTGAATATTCACTGCGTTTTTACGTATGTGGGCTGGAGACGGTGGATAAAAACTATCGTGCCGTCAGTCGGGCCGCCATGAATGTGCGTGAAAAAAACAGTAAATGTATATGCCCCTCCCCCCCCCCCCCGGCATGTGCGCCGAATAGGCATAAATACGTACAGTGAAAACGCTGCTTATTTTGCGGACTACAGGGGGTGTCGCCCGGTGAATGAGCCCTTCATCCGCCTTCGTACCGCCGTGTGTTATACGAGAATCTTGTATGTAAACATTAAAAGACCGCAGACGAACGCCGCCCGAGTGCCGTCCGATTTTTCTGGGCGCCTTCGTCACCTGCCCCACTCTTGTCCGTGAAAATTGAGCAAGTCATGCAGCGCCGTTTTTGACAGAACAGCCGTGTGAGCGGAGTAAGAGGCGATTCTGGGTCTGCGCTGACGGTGACGTACGCAGACCGAAGATCTGCCCGTCTGAACGCCGCAAACTCTGCACAAATATTGAAATGGACGTGACGGTAATCCGCCGCCGCCGCCGCCATCTGCGGTTTATTAAGGTCCGTAGAGTTCTGGGGTAACGATCATCCAATCGCAGGACTCCGCCCCCGCCGCCATCTTGTTATATCTGGTTTGTCTTCACCCTGCCGTCTAAATAAAGCCCTGCTCCCCTGATGCATTCGGCAATTCTACAAGCCGTCCGTGGAGTCGGCGGAGGCAGATGGTGGTTCTCTGGCGGCGGCCATCAATCTCGCCCGGCGCTCCTTGTTGTAAACTACTTTGTATTCCGGACTTTTGCAATTATAATAAATGAGTTCATTTAAACTTCAAATCAATCAGCGACTCCAGGAGGAAGAAACCCGTGAGCGCCAATTAGGGATGAGAAAGCGATCGCCGCCACGCGCTGCAATATTAATGTGCTGCGTACGGGGAGCCGCGATCACCTGCGTCATGCCAACGCTGCCACCCGCTCGTTAATGGCGCCGCACGCTGGACTTTATCGCTGTGTTCTGTACGCCGCAGTCCCAGGGCTGCGTTACCAGAGGGAGGGGCCGCGCTGCCCGGAAGGTGCGAACGACGGTCCTCCTTGCATCCGGATTGTATGAGCTGCCGCCTTCTCACATGGCGCAGCCGCTGTCGCAACGGCAGACCGCAGGGGTTCCACAATGGCCAAATTCGCCCCTAAATCGTGCAGATTTGGCCACATTTTGAAATACGGAACAATTATAAAACTTCCCACGTGAATTTGAGGCTTCGACGGCAAATACTGCGATTCCGCGAGTGATAATTGTGCAGCGTTTACGGCCGGAGAGCGCGGCCATGCGAATTCAGACTGTAAAAACTGCGGTTAAGCCCGCAGCTTTCTGCCATGGTTTTTGGCATGGATGCGGCACTCTGGGGGCGCCTTCACACTGGCCATGAAATCGCGCCATCTCCCAGCGCTGCGCTAAATTGCTAAATTATGACGCCAATGGCTCCATCCACAGGTGCGTACGGCGCGAAAACAAAGTCACAGCGTGGCCATTTTTTTGGGGCTCTCGCCCGTTGTCACTGATGGGGTCGGCGTACGCCAGAGGGTTCTGCCCGCCGAGGCCGCTCTCACATCTGGCATTTTTTGCAACTTTTACCTGTAATTAAAAACCACATCAACAAAATGCGCGCCGCGTCCGATGGGGTTAGTTGTGGAAAAGCGCAAGAAAAAGCGCCTGGTGTGAACGCCGCTTCGGCTCCGCCCCGGAAGGCAGCAGGTTTGTGCTTTTAGAGCTGGAATTCAGGCTGAAAACGGAAACTATCCGGAGGGTCCCGAAGCGCCCATCTGCGGGGGTGTTGGTCGCGGATCTTAACCCTTGCCTCACAGACAGCTTCTCCTCCGCGCTGCGGCCCCCCGCACGGTTTCTCTGGTTTCTACCGTAAATGTTGGGAGTTTCTGCAACACAATCCACCTGGGTAATTGCACGTTTTTTTGGCGATGCGTGAAGGCGGCCGTCAGGCGGAACGTAAACCGCGGCGGAGTTTGCTGTGGAATTTCCGCAGCTTTTACGGTACAATTCACAGCAAAGCCTGAAACCCGCAGCAAGATGAGCGCCACCTAGCGGAAAGTCAGCAACGAATACAGCGAGGCCGCCGGCACACGGGCGCAATATTCCGCAGGTCTAAATACAGATGGAATTGGCGCCAGAATTTAGCCATTTGCAATTTCACATCAAAATCCGCTCCTACAGACGGCCGCTATAGGAAAACAGCCACCGAGTTTACTTACTATTACCGGCAACATCTGCGCTTGCAGTCAGTGAATTGAAACAATGAACTGCGATTGCATCCGCAGAATAAACCCGTCCTGATAGTTCGCTACAATGTATCAGTCCAGGGAACGGCTGTAACCACCATGTAGCTCTGTCATCAGGCCCCATGCACGCTGTCCTATGCTGATCCGTGAAACGCACGCCCTTTTTAAAAACATGAAAACGCTGCGGAATAAGTTTTTTATGCGGGGGGGGGGGGGGGTTAAAAAGAGCAGTATACCACAGTTTTTGTACCAAAACTAAAATGTAAGTATGGAGAGGTCGGCCATGTTTTTGGTTTTGTTCCTAACATCGCAGTCCGTGGCCCCTCTCCGTGCGCTGCGGCTGCGGCTCGCACTCTCAGTATATACAGTTTTTTCCTAATCAAACAAAAAAAAGTGTTGAACTATTAAACTTTACTAAGTAAAAAAAGAATTTCCAGTGGCGGCCGCAAACCGCGCAATAGTTGGAAAGCAAAAACAAATTCTTAAAATGCACGCGTTTCTTCACGTTTTTTCATTCCGTTGTGGCAGCGGGCACGGGGCGACAACAAGCACTTGGAGCTCGGATTCCACCTTATTGTCGCGGCAGAGATAGACAGACGGTTAAATACGGTGTAAATTGTACGGAACAAGCGGCCGCCGCTCGCACTTCATGGTTACCTGGAGGGGAACAAGCTCTGCAGTAATCGCAGGCGACAGCTGCTAATGGGGCAACACTGGATTCGGCCCCCGGGGACACCCCAGACCCTGGAACTGCCAACTGTGACCGAACCCTGCGGGGAGAGGAAACGCTTAACATGTAGACAGAGCAGCCGCCCTCCGCTGGGGATCCGGGACTCGGTGTTACCTAATGCTTGTGGGAGCCGCAGCAAAGCAAACCTGCAGCTCCTCCGCTCCCTCTGGGTCCATTCACTTATTACAACTCAGTAAACCAGAAGACAAGAACCATTAGCAACACAGATAAACATCCCATCCAGACACAGCAGAGCCAAAGCTGCGCAGACGGAAAGCCGCAGCTATTCACCTTAATGTGTCAGGATCAAAAATTCCAGGAACTTCTATTGTGAACATCCTACAGCGCAATATTATAAATCTGCTGATGAATACGTCTACAACTAAGTGCATCTTATACAACTACAGGGGTGAGAGCTAGAACATATTGTACATGGTTGTAAAGCAAAATTCGCTCTGCAGCCACCACTGGAGGGAGCTAAAGTGAGAATACTAAAATATAACTAGAATATAACTACTGTAATACTGCCCCCTATGTACAAGAATATAACTACTATAATACTGCCCCCTATGTACAAGAATATAACTACTATAATACTGCTTCCTATGTACAAGAATATAACTACTATAATACTGCCCCTATGTACAAGAATATAACTACTATAATACTGCCCCCTATGTACAAGAATATAACTACTATAATACTGCCCCCTATGTACAAGAATATAACTACTATAATACTGCCCCTATGTACAAGAATATAACTACTATAATACTGCCCCCTATGTACAAGAATATAACTACTATAATACTGCCCCCTATGTGCAAGAATATAACTACTATAATACTGCCCCCTATGTACAAGAATATAACTACTATAATACTGCCCCTTATGTACAAGAATATAACTACTATAATACTGCCTCCTATGTACAAGAATATAACTACTATAATACTGCTCCTATGTACAAGAATATAACTACTATAATACTGCTCCCTATGTGCAAGAATATAACTACTATAATACTGCCCCCTATGTACAAGAATATAACTACTATAATACTGCCCCCTATGTACAAGAATATAACTACTATAATACTGCCCCCTATGTGCAAGAATATAACTACTATAATACTGCCCCCTATGTACAAGAATATAACTACTATAATACTGCCCCCTATGTGCAAGAATATAACTACTATAATACTGCCCCCTATGTACAAGAATATAACTACTATAATACTGCCCCTATGTACAAGAATATAACTACTATAATACTGCCTCCTATGTGCAAGAATATAACTACTAGAATACTGCCTCCTATATACAAGAATATAACTACTATAATACTGCTCCCTATGTACAAAAATATAACTATTATAATACTGCCCCCTATGTACAAGAATATAACTGCTATAATACTGCCTTCTATGTACAAGAATATAACTACTATAATACTGCCCCCTATGTACAAGAATATAACTACTATAATACTGCCCCCTATGTACAAGAATATAACTACTATAATACTGCCTCCTATGTACAAGAATATAACTGCTATAATACTGC
Organism: Eleutherodactylus coqui; assembly: GCF_035609145.1. Lineage (NCBI taxonomy): Eukaryota > Metazoa > Chordata > Amphibia > Anura > Eleutherodactylidae > Eleutherodactylus > Eleutherodactylus coqui. Next base: position 138,821,605 of record NC_089847.1, read on the forward strand.
TCCCTATGTACAAGAATATAACTACTATAATACTGCTCCCTATGTACAAGAATATAGCTACTATAATACTGCTCCCTATGTACAAGAATATAACTACTATAATACTGCCCCCTATATACAAGAATATAACTACTATAATACTGCTCCCTATGTACAAGAGTATAACTACTATAATACTGCCCCCTATGTACAAGAGTATAACTACTATAATACTGCCCCCTATGTACAAGAATATAACTACTATAATACTTCCCACTATGTACAAGAATATACCTACTATAATACTGCCCCCTATGTACAAGAATATAACTACTATAATACTGCCCCCTATGTACAAGAATATAACTACTATAATACTGCCCCCTATGTACAAGAATATAACTACTATAATACTGCCCCCTATGTACAAGAATATAACTACTATAATACTGCCCCCTATGTACAAGAATATAACTACTATAATACTGCTCCCTATGTACAAGAATATAACTACTATAATACTGCCCCCTATGTACAAGAATATAACTACTATAATACTGCCCCCTATGTACAAGAATATAACTACTATAATACTGCCCCCTATGTACAAGAATATAACTACTAGAATACTGCCCCCTATGTACAAGAATATAACTACTATAATACTGCCCTCTATGTACAAGAATATAACTACTATAATACTGCTCCCTATGTACAAGAATATAACTACTATAATACTGCCCCCTATGTACAAGAATATAACTACTATAATACTGCCCCCTATGTACAAGAATATAACTACTATAATACTGCCCTCTATGTACAAGAATATAACTACTATAATACTGCCCCCTATATACAAGAATATAACTACTATAATACTGCCTCCTATGTACAAGAATATAACTACTATAATACTGCCCCCTATGTACAAGAACATAACTACTATAATACTGCCCCCTATGTACAAGAATATAACTACTATAATACTGCCTCCTATGTACAAGAATATAACTACTATAATACTGCCCCCTATGTACAAGAATATAACTACTATAATACTGCCCCCTATGTACAAGAATATAACTACTATAATACTGCCCCCTATGTATAAGAATATAACTACTATAATACTGCCCCCCTATGTACACGAATATACCTACTATAATACTGCCCCCTATGTACAAGAATATAACTACTATAATACTACCTCCTATGAACAAGAATATAACTACTATAATACTGCCCCCTATGTACAAGAATATAACTACTATAAGGCTGCCCCCTATGTACAAGAATATAACTACTATAATACTGCTCCTATGTATAAGAATATAACTACTATAATACTGCCCCCTATGTACAAGAATATAACTACTATAATACTGCCCCCTATGTACAAGAATATAACTACTATAATACTGCCTCCTATGTACAAGAATATAACTACTATAACACTGCCCCCTGTGTACAAGAATATAACTACTATAATACTGCCCCCTATGTACAAGAATATAACTACTATAATACTGCCCCCTATGTACAAGAATATAACTACTATAATACTGCCTCCTATGTACAAGAATATAACTACTATAATACTGCCCCCTGTGTACAAGAATATAACTACTATAATACTGCCTCCTATGTACAGGAATATAACTACTATAATACTGTCCCCTATGTACAAGAATATAACTACTATAATACTGCCCCCTATGTACAAGAATATAACTACTATAATACTGCCCCTATGTACAAGAATATAACTACTATAATACTGCTCCTATGTACAAGAATCTAACTACTATAACACTGCCCCCTATGTCCAAGAATATAACTACTATAATACTGCCCCCTCTGTACAAGAATATAACTACTATAATACTGCCCCCTATGTACAAGAATATAACTACTATAATACTGTCCCCTATGTACAAGAATATAACTACTATAATACTGCCCCCTATGTACAAGAATATAACTACTATAATACTGCCCCCTATGTACAAGAATATAACTACTATAATACTGCCCCCTATGTACAAGAATATAACTACTATAATACTGCCTCCTACATACAAGAATATAACTACTATAATACTGCCCCCTATGTACAAGAATATAACTACTATAATACTGCCCTCTATGTACAAGAATATAACTACTATAATACTGCCCCCTATGTACAAGAATATAACTACTATAATACTGCCCCTATGTACAAGAATATAACTACTATAATACTGCCTCCTATGTACTAGAATATAACTACTATAATACTGCCTCCTATGTACAAGAATATAACTACTATAATACTGCCCCCTATATACAAGATTATAACTACTATAATACTGCTCCTATGTACAAGAATATAACTACTATAATACTGCCCCCTATGTACAAGAATATAACTACTATAATACTGCCTCCTATGTACAAGAATATAACTACTATAATACTGCCCCCTATGTACAAGAATATAACCACTATAATACTGCCCCCTATGTACAAGAATATAACTACTATAATACTGCTCCTATGTACAAGAATATAACTACTATAATACTGCTCCTATGTACAAGAATATAACTACTATAATACTACCTCCTCCTATGTACAAGAATATAATTACTATAATACTGCCCCCTATGTACAAGAATATAACTACTATAATACTGCCCCCTATGTACAAGAATATAACTACTATAATACTGCCCCCTATGTACAAGAATATAACTACTATAATACTGCCCCCTATGTACGAGAATATAACTACTATAATACTGCTCCTATGTACATGAATAATACTACTATAATACTGCCCCCTATGTAGACGCATACAACCGCTATACTGTATGTATCGTGGATGCCGTTATAAGTGCCTCCCGCGGCTTCTCTTTGTGTTGTGAAGTTCCCCAGAGATTTTTCTCCTTTTATTTTTTTCTTTATTTATCAGAAACCATTTAAGAAATTTCCTTTTAATTTTCGGTAAATGCGGAATGTCATTTATAAAGAGGTGAACGAGGAAATAAAGAGCCTTCGGTGCAGGATGGGAGATAATAAGTCTCCAGGGAGATTCTCCGCTGAAAGAATTTGTCGATTTAATGCAGCAGATGAAAACCGTAAATGACGAGCGAGCGGGTAAACAAAAAGGTATTAGCGCTGACCCGCTTCCCTCAATCAGACGCTCGGAGCGCAAGACGAGAACCGCTATTTATTAGGATGAAATAATAGTTTGGGGAGCGGCGGCGTCAAAAGTTCATTACGGTGAGACAAAGACTTATGTATAATCAATGCAGCAAAGCCGTTATTATTGACTTCAAATGAAACGCGCGGCGCGGCCGTCCTGCCCGATACCGCGCGCTGCAAATCTGGAGGAGGTTTTTTTGAACAATAAAGGATTAGTAGTATCAGGATAATGGACGCCGGGCGCGGGGGCTTAGACGCCGTTATCTTAAATTAATACCGCGCACTGCTTTGTTTCTAAGTTTTTTTCTCACAATATTCCTAAAAACGACCTGAAGTGTTTCAAAAGGTCGATGAATGAAGTAACGGAGCGACAACGCTGGCTATTCTGCAACACGGGCGCGCAAATGTGGTGGTCAAACGGCAACAGAGAGATTAGAGCGATCAATCACACGTGCATCAGGAATACCGGAACTCAAAATGTAAAGTACAGATAATACCAATCATCTATTACTGCTGACAACCAGCCTGTATATCATGTCTGAGAGGTAGTCACAGCCCCGCCCCCTGCTGATGACATAATTGATATGAGGTAGTCACAGCCCCACCCCCTGCTGATGACATCACTGATATAATGACACGTTAGCAGACACGAGATCCAACACCTTATACCAGGGGTCCCCAACTCCAGTCCTCAGGGACCACCAACAGGCCATGTTTTCAGGATATCCTATGGTAAGAACACCTGTGGCAATGTCTGAGGCACCGACAATAATTACATCACCTGTGCAACACTGAGGAAATCCTGGAAACACGACCTGTTGGCAGTCCCTGAAGACTGGAGTTGGGGACCCCTGCCTTATACTACAGTGACATCATGTATTACTGCTGACAACCAGCCTGTATATAATGTCTGAGAGGTAGTCACAGCCCCGCCCCCTGCTGATGACATCACTGATATAATGACGTGATCAGACATGTGATCAGACACCTTATACTACTTTGACTTCATCCATTACTGCTGACATCTAGCCTATATATCATGTCTGAGAGGTAGTCACAGCCCCGCCCCCTACTGATGACATCACTGGTATAATGACGTGGTCAGACATGACAAATGCCACTTTCTCCTATCATTGGCCCCTTCATAACAGTAGCATGGTGAGGTATATACTGCCCCCCTCCCCTCCCCCATCCCCTGCTGATTATACATTATATATTTGGTCGGTCCGTGCCGCAGTTTTCTGCCTTTTTTGGTTGTTTGTGTGACATTTCCGCTTCCAATTTGCGTCTCAGACACATTTCCAAGTTGGGCTTGCAGGTTCTTTGTAATAAGCACTGATTTGCATGTATGTAAATATATGCAGATTGTGTGCTTAGTTTTATTCCTGCACATCTGGACGCCCTAAAGGGAGCAGGGGTCGGATAAGAAAGGAATCTACATAAATTATGGCGCGATTCCGGCTCGTGGTTCAGCATAATGCAAAAGATAAGAAATATAACTTATGGATATTCTGCGCAACGTGTAAAAACGGCAGCTGCTGCGACGGTAAGAGAAATGGAGATTACAGGGCGCCGAACGGAGAATGCTAATGAAGACAATTAGATGAGATTGGAGATCGTCTATATGATAAATAATTACATGTCCGACCTTGATGACACCCGGGGTGATGGAAATCTTGTATATAAATTGTGTCAGTATGAACTGACGGGAGAATACAGCGAGCCCGAATGCCACGCAGAGCTGGCGAGATACTGGAAAACACCCCCTTGTCCAGGTGCATCGGTGACCAACATGGCATCTGCTGGCTGATGTGATGTGTAGTAACTGATGACATCATAAACTGCTCTAGTGATGTCACTCAGTGCTGGTCACACCTTACTATCCAGATGACTATGAGATGCGTCCTGCGTGCGGTCGCTGTCAGTCACATCTGTATATCTAACATACCGCAACTTTCTGCCGCTCCTGCAGAGGTATACAATGTATCACAACTTTCTGCCGCCCCCGCAGAGGTATACAATGTATCACAACTTTCTGCCGCTCCCGCAGAGGTATACAATGTATCACAACCTCCTGCGTCTCACTGATGTATGAACAATGTATCACAATGTGTCACTGCTTTCCAATCCGGTTGTTCAGGGGGGAGGAGAACCTCTTGTCGGCCTCACACAAAGTACAACATTGTAAGTAGTGACAGAGCCGGAGTCGCCCGCCCCCATGCTGACCCGCGGCCTCAGGAGGGCATCGATGAAGAACGGTCATATTGCAGGTGATACACTTGTTATTCTGGATACTCCTCGTGTGTGAAGCGTGCCACTGCACTGGGAGGAGAGGGCTTCATCACTGCAACATTCAACACCTAGGAGTAAGCCCAAAGTCTGCTCTAGTCTATTTCGGGACCCGCTCGTTACCCGCCACGTTGGCCGTATGGAATTTGTATTTTTTTTATCTAATCTGTTTTACTGAGATTTTCTTTAACATCCCAATCCATGTTAATGTATCTTTGGTTCAAGGTTTAATCCCAGGCAATACCGGATCTCCCCACTAGCTCAATAATCGCATCCGTGCAGCAATGACGTCCGCCCTCACGTGTCTGCCTGTTTGGGAAGGCCTAGCTTATGATGTGCAACCCCTTCCCCTCCGCTGCCCTTAAATGTGCGGCAGTGGTGTCTTCCCATTTGTGCAGGCATAACTTAAGATGTGCACCCCCTTCCCTTCTGCCTCGCCACATGGCGCTGTGCTGGCTGTGGGGTGGAGGTGCGCCTGCGCATCCCCAAATCTGTACTATAGATTTTTGAAATCTGTATAAATTTCCGGCATAAAACGTAGCCAATGTCATTCCTCAAGGTGCGGCCTATCTCCCTGCCAGATTTAATCAAAAATCACATTTCTAATATTAGTATAGTGGTCAGATCCTCCTGATACACAGCTCCAAATCCTCTGCATAAATATAGCATTACAGGAAATCTTACTACACATAGCCACCACTAGGGGGAGCTCACTACATACAGATATATACAGCCACCACTAGGGGGAGCTCACTGCATATAGATATATATAGCCACCACTAGGGGGAGTTCACTGCATACAGATATATACAGCCACCACTAGGGGGAGCTGACTGCATAGAGATATATACAGCCACCACTAGGGGGAGCTCACTGCATATAGATATATACAGCCACCACTAGGGGGAGTTCACTGCATAGAGATATATACAGCCACCACTAGGGGGAGCTGACTGCATAGAGATATATACAGCCACCACTAGGGGGAGCTCACTGCATACAGATATATACAGCCACCACTAGGGGGAGCTCACTGCATACAGATATATACAGCCACCACTAGGGGGAGCTCACTGCATATAGTTATATACAGCCACCACTAGGGGAAGCTCACTATACAGATATATACAGCCACCACTAGGGGGAGCTCACTGCATATAGATATATACAGCCACCACTAGGGGGAGCTCCCGGTATATATCAAAAGGCTAACAACCACTTGCCCGTCAGTCCGTGTGTGCTGTGTGAGTTACATGCAGAGCCTTACAGCATGTGTGATGATGTCACCATCATGTAATCAGTTACCGGCTTTTGGCTCCGCCCCCCTGATCATATGCTGGTGACATCATCACACCTCTTTTCCCCACAAACCCCTGCAGTCTCAGTTGCTATGGATACAGCAGTACTTAGTCTGGCAGTGTGTACCTGGTTGTGAGACAGCTGCACCCCTGTGTGGGGACCCCAATAGATGACACCTGACAAATGTCCACATACATAGCTGGTGGTGCATACTGACCAACAACAGGCTGACTAGCAGCGTCCTTGGAGGGGGTCCGCCCTGGATGCAGCAAGTCTGGAATACCAGAAGTATAGTGGGCACTAGAGCCATTTATTGGACATTAGACCAGAGTGACCTGGAGACCCCGAGGACTTTGGGGGGTGTTATACATGAGCAATTGCTGGGGTTTATCGTCTCACTCACTGTACAGCCACCCTCCAGTCCTGGACATTACTTCTGCGCAGATGTTAGGAGATTCTCTCATTTGTCAATCGCCGGAGCTGCAGATTGAGCGCGTCCTCATTATACGGCGCCCACTGTGTTTATGACACGACCATCTCTGCCCATATGCCACCCTATTTCCAGTGAGTGCAGGTATCAGCGCTCTACCAACCGCCCGGCTCTGCTTCATCGCTACCAGAGTGCGAGAGAAACGGACCTTCTGTAAATCACAGCGCTGCAGACGTAGCAGAGCTCAACTGGTTACTTCACGTGTCAGTCCTATGTATCACCACAGATAGCAGTGATAACCCGCCAAGTACAGGCAGCGTCGTGGATGTGACCTGCAGTCCCATGTAACACCCAGGCTGACAGATGGCACCTGCACTGATACATTGTAACAGATTATCAGGACTGGGAGAAATTAGTAATGCTTTTAAATGATTGTCTTCACTGATACATTATAGCGAGTCCTCAGCTGGGAGCGTCAGGCCAGCATGTCCTCCCAGAGGTCGGCGTATTCTAGTTGGTCGCGCTCATCTTGCACTGGTCAGACCGACGCCATAAACCAGCGAAACGCCGCCATGTCTGTGCTGAGAAAACTGTTCATTACAAGAAAGGCGGGGATCGTCTGCACTGTGTCTTTAAGATCCTCAGCATTCCTTTGTTCCAGGCTGCCCCCTGCAGGTGGTGTGTGATATGACACGTTACATGGGACTGACAGTTCTACAGGTGTTCACTGTTGTACCCTCCTTCCTGCAGTGGGGGTGGGGGCCGCAGACATCACCTTGTTGGCAGAGAACAACTTTAATTAATCTCCTATTTAATTTATGCTAATCATGAGAGTAAAGCCGCGGCGCCGTCTCTCCCCGTAATTAGGCCGATCCTTCATTATTTAACGGTTCAGGCCTCGAGGTGTCTGCAGTTAATTAGCGCAATTCTTGTTTGGGATTATTCCAAAATTAAAAATGGAGACCGGACGCCATAGTTTCCGAATCACCATATGGTAACAGAGAGCAGTGTACAGCGAGCGCGGCGTTCTGTATGCTGTGGGTCATGTGACACGTAGATATATAGGAAATAGAAAAAAGGAGCGCCCACAAATAGTGATGCAAAAAATAGAACGTTTTTATTGTGCAACTACGGAAAATGCAATGTTTCCGGTCAGCAGCCCCCAGCGGACCCGGAGACATACTCCTGCGCTCTGCCGACTCAGCGTGAACAAGGGTCGCCGACCCCAAACATGACTGTCTAGAGTTGCACAATAAAAAAATCTAATTTTAGCGGTCATTTTTGCTATTTTCTATGCAATCTAAGGCCATCGGCAGCTGCGCACCGAAGCCACGCAATCTGCCGCGGCGCCTCCTTATGGTGCAGAGCGTTTATCGCGGTCTTCTCACTTGGGGCTTCACCTTCTATGTGTAACACAGTGAGGAGCGTTTACAGAGAATTGAGTGATAATCGTCCCGTGTAAACGGCCCACAGCTGTCCAAGTATACAGAGGTGCTCGACCAGGAGACACAAATCACTCATCTCCACTGGATTCCAGAGAGACACACTATGAGCGCAGCTCTGGGGTATAATACAGGATGTAACTCAGGATCAGTATAGGATAAGTAATGTATGTACACAGTGACTCCACCAGCAGAATAGTGAGTGCAGCTCTGGGGTATAATACAGGATGTAACTCAGGAGCAGTACAGGATAAGTAATGTATGTACACAGTGACTGCACCAGCAGAATAGTGAGTGCAGCTCTGGGGTATAATACAGGATGTAACTCAGGGTCAGTACAGGATAAGTAATGTGTGTACACAGTGACTCCACCAGCAGAATAGTGAGTGCAGCTCTGGAGTATAATACAGGATGTAACTCAGGAGCAGTACAGGATAAGTAATGTATGTACACAGTGACTCCACCAGCAGAATAGTGAGCGCAGCTCTGGAGTATAATACAGGATGTAACTCAGGATCAGTACAGGATAAGTAATGTATGTACACAGTGACTCCACCAGCAGAATAGCGAGTGCAGCTCTGGAGTATAATATATGAATGTACTCAGGATCAGTACAGGATAAGTAATGTATGTATACAGTGACTCCACCAGCAGAATAGTGAGTGCAGCTCTGGAGTCTAATACAGGATGTAACTCAGGATCAGTACAGGATAAGTAATGTATGTGTACAGTGACTCCACCAGCAGAATAGTGAGTGCAGCTCTGGAGTATAATACAGGAATGTACTCAGGATCAGTACAGGATAAGTAATCTATGTACACAGTGACTCCACCAGCAGAATAGTGAGTGCAGCTCTGGAGTATAATACTGGATGTAACTCAGGATCAGTACAGGATAAGTAATGTATATACACAGTGACTCCACCAGCAGAATAGTGAGTGCAGCTCTGGAGTATAATACAGGATGTAACTCAGGAGCAGTACAGGATAAGTAATGTATGTACACAGTGACTCCACCAGCAGAATAATGAGTGCAGCTCTGCAGTATAATATAAGATGTAACTCAGGATCAGTACAGGATAAGTAATGTATGTACACAGTGACTCCACCAGCAGAATAGTGAGTGCAGCTCTGGGGTATAATACAGGATGTAACTCAGGATCAGTACAGGATAAGTAATGTATGTACACAGTGACTCCACCAGCAGAATAGTCAGTGCAGCTCTGGAGTATAATACAGTATGTAACTCAGGATCAGTACAGGATAAGTAATGCATGTACACAGTGACTCCACCAGCAGAATAGTGAGTGCAGCTCTGGGGTATAATACAGGATGTAACTCAGGATCAGTACAGGATAAGTAATGTATGTACACAGTGACTCCACCAGCAGAATAGTGAGTGCAGCTCTGGAGTATAATACTGGATGTAACTCAGGATCAGTACAGGATAAGTAATGTATGTACACAGTGACTCCACCAGCAGAATAGTGAGTGCAGCTCTGGAGTATAATACTGGATGTAACTCAGGATCAGTACAGGATAAGTAATGTATATACACAGTGACTCCACCAGCAGAATAGTGAGTGCAGCTCTGGAGCATAATACAGGATATAACTCAGGATCAGTACAGGATAAGTAATGTATGTACACAGTGACTCCACCAGCAGCAGAATAGTGAGTGCAGCTCTGGAGTATAATACAGGATGTAACTCAGGATCAGTACAGGATAAGTAATGTATATACACAGTGACTCCACCAGCAGAATAGTGAGTGCAGCTCTGGAGCATAATACAGGATATAACTCAGGCTCAGTACAGGATAAGTAATGTATATACACAGTGACTCCAGCAGCAGAATAGTGAGTGCAGCGCTGGAGTATAATACAGGATGTAACTCAGGATCAGTACAGGATAAGTAATGTATATACACAGTGACTCCAGCAGCAGAATAGTGAGTGCAGCGCTGGAGTATAATACAGTATAAGTGATTTATGTACAGAGCGACTCTTCTGTTTATGTAGGTAAATCTAGATGTGTACCATATATAAGCTGAGGGGCCCTCATTTCTGTGGGGCCCTGCACTTTTACTCCACTATATTCCTCTCTCAGTATTAGACCTGCGCACTGATGTATTCAGACTCTTCTCCGCTGTTTTACATTAACCTTTCGACACGTCTGATATTTCGCTGCTGGTGACGCGACGCAGAAAACTTTCCGTGTGAATTAATGAATTAGCAGTAAGTTCCATTTGTATCTTTTGCGCTGTTTTACAACTCACTTCCAGCTGCGGCTTTGTAGGTAAAATGTGTTTCTTTACCATCTGCCTCCGACCCCCGCTGCCACCAGACATCTATAAATGTCACTTCCATCGCCTTAAAGTGCCGGCTCCTCGGCTAATTTGTAAAGATGATTTGTGCGCCGGTGACAGTCAGCCACACTGAGAATAATCTTCTCTTCTAGTTTAGCTCCTTTATTATTCGAGGTCCGCGGCTCGTCGCCCGTCAGTCTCTCCGCAGCACATTGCAGAACAGGAGCAAAAATAAAAAATAAAGAAATAATTACAATTCAAAAAGAAAATAATCCCCCCAATAATTCCCCCCCCCCCCCAACAAAAAAAAAACCAAAGCTCAAAAGTGGAGAAAAGCGTGGGGAATTTTATATTGTGTTTATTGATCAGGAAGTCCATCAGATTCACTAGTAACTAAGTTTGTGACCCCCCCCCCCCCCTCTCCACAATCACCAATCAGATCTCTGCTCACAAGCAGATTTGTGTTACTACAATTGGTGGTGGGTGGGTGTAAGGGGGGTGAGCGGTACCACACACCCTCTTTACATAATACTGTGACTATTAGCCCCACCCCTTACCAGGTACACAGCAGGTACGGGGAGCAGACAGGTGTTTGCAAATGTCGGGATGTTTAATACTGGGTAGCGCTATATGAGAGACCCCGCTGCGGGCCATTGCCACAGCCGGGTAAGGAAGGATGCTCCTCCTCCTGAGATCAGCAATGACTATTCAACACGAATGATGCATCAGCGCCAAAGCTCCAGCACCACTGTAAGGATAGAATGAGGGGGCTAGACCCTACTCATCGCCAGAACATTGGGGACTGTTCTAGGTGCAGAGAGGTACCTAATATAAAAGGTTGAGGGGCTGCATCAAAGCCGGAGGTGCAGGAGGCGACACAGTCAGACTGAGCGGCAGCCACAGTGTTTATAAAGGGGTCAGCAACTCAAGGGAGCAGCCAGACCGGTGACATAGCAGATGGTGCTGTTAATGGAGTTCATCCTGGACAGTGCTGACTCCAAGCTTGGAAGTGACACAAGCAACAACCAAAGGGCCCTGAAAACCTGGGGGCTGAAGTCTGATGAAAGGGTCCTGATGGCCCTGGACCAAAGGGATGGCAAATATGTGATGAATTGCGAAAGGGAGAAAGTTCAGAGTTGCCCTGTGCAGGTGGCGGATCGGGCCATTAGAGGACATCAGACAAGGCTGTGGCAGCAGGATGTAAGTGAGGTTTGGTCTCATTAAAAGCTGATATGGCGCGCACATTAGGAGTGACTTTCCAGAGACTGGCAGTCCTGCTACTAGGAAATGGAGATGAACATAAAGCAGAAGACCGCTGCTCACAAACCAGCCGGGTACAGGGAAGATGTTTTAGTCATTTGTTACTTGTGTGCGACCCTGATCGAGGCGATGTACCCACTTATGGTTATGATGGGTAAGTCTTGTGTTAATGCAGCATATAAGTGTAATGTGCCCTCCTATTGGGCGAAGACAACTGTGCCCTGTTAGTAAAGTTTACTATACACAACACCACCCTCCTTTGGAGGCGGCGACAGGACAGGGCAGCTCTTTAGAAAAGAGGTTTTCCACTTTGGACAATCTTGTTAAATAAGATCGGATCTAACCTGCAAGAAAGTCTATCAGTAAGTGTTCAACTTACCCACAGCGCCCCAACAGGAAAAATGAAGCATTGCAATAGGCTTTAAGGGTGGGAGAGGAGCTCACTTGCTCTTCCACTAAAGAACCGAGTAGCGCCAATGCTTCCAGATGCTAGCCCCGCCCCCTGTATGGTCCGCCAGGAAGAAGCCCTGCCTTGGCTGTGATGTGGGAGGTGACGCAGTTAGCTGCCCATTGGCAGGCCTGGTGGTATTTTCACCCACATGGTGAAGGCACTAGTGCATCACTAATAGGTGGGGCCTCAATGCACAGCGCTGCAGGGGGAGACCCCGGAGGAAGGACCTCGGAAGGGACCGTGCGCTGCTGCCATGTGTTATCAAGAGACTGTAGCCCTGCAGCCCTGTTGTTCAGGACTGTTATGCTAGTGGGCGTTGGGACCCAGTACTTGTGTCAGCCTGCGCCTGTTTACGGAGGAGGTTATATCAGCACTGGAGCGTTATAAGAGGAGCGCCGCCGTGCCATCCTAGCAGTCCACCCTCATCCTACAGGCTCTAGAAAAGACGAGAGAAGTGGATTTCCCTTTAAGTCTTTCGGCTTACTTTGCAGCAGTTTGATGGAACGTGGCGGGGGGAATTTTCCGTTCCGCTCGGTGCTGCCGTTCAGCGGTGATCCTGTCCTGATAGCGGCTGACACCTGCCATGTGGCGGCTGCGGGCGGTCCAGGTGGGTATTATTATTTGTGATATGAAGTATCAGCCGTTCTTAGTGTCAGCGTCATGTCAGGCCGTCAGGACAATATCCCATTATGAGGCCGCATTGGCCGTCACAATATAAGTTATTCCGCATCTGCAGCGAGCTTGATGCCGGCGCACAATTTAAATCTTTACACATGGATGCCCGCCTTCCTATAAAATTAATCTACAGCGAATTCAGTCCAAAATGGGATTTCTGAGTCAATGACGGGAATATGAATGTGACTGTCAGAGGAGTCTATAGGAAGGGTAACAGGACTATTGGAATAATAGCGTCATGGCCGCCTGCGCCGATACATTGTAACAAATCATCAGAAGAGAGAGTTGTGCTGCTGGGATGCTTACCTCACAGAGGATCGTTATCACTAGATACAACTGTAACAAACCCTCAGCTGTGAGAAGCATATGGTCAGGATGGGTTTTGAGACTATGGATGTAAGCGTGGGGTTCCTAATCACTGAGAGCAAGCAGAGATCTTAAAAATGGTGAACAATTGAAACACATAAACCGTCCCAGTAAATATGTACTGGAGTGGTTGATATCACATGTATGATGTCTGTGGGTTATATCAGTACTGGAGCATTATAAGAGGAGCGGCTGATATCACATATATGATGTCTCTGGGGGTTATATCAGTACTGGAGCATTATAAGAGCAGCGGCTGATATCACATATATGATGTCTCTGGAGGTTATATCAGTACTGGAGCATTATAAGAGCGGCAGCTGATATCACATATATGATGTCTCTGGGGGTTATATCAGTACTGGAGCATTATAAGAGCGGCAGCTGATATCACATATATGATGTCTCTGGGGGTTATATCAGTACTGGAGCATTATAAGAGCGGCAGCTGATATCACATATATGATGTCTCTGGGGGTTATATCAGTACTGGAGCATTATAAGAGCAGCGGCTGATATCACATATATAGTGTCTCTGTAGGTTATATCAGTACTGGAGTATTATAAAAGGAGGGGCTGATATCACATATATGATGTCTCTGGAGGTAATATCACTGCTGGAGCGTTATAAGAGGAGGGGCTGATATCACATATATGATGTCTCTGGGGGTTATATCAGTACTAGAGCGTTATAAGAGGAGAGGCTGATATCACATATATGATGTCTCTGGGGGCTATATCAGTACTGGAGCGTTATAAGAGGAGCGGCTGATATCACATATATGGTGTCTCTGTAGGTTATATCAGTACTGGAGCATTATAAAAGGAGGGGCTGATATCACATATATGATGTCTCTGGAGGTTATATCAGTACTGGAGTGTTATAAGAGGAGCTGCTGATATCACATATATGATGTCTCTGGAGGTTATATCAGTACTGGAGCATTATAAGAGCAGCGGCTGATATCACATATATAGTGTCTCTGTAGGTTATATCAGTACTGGAGCATTACAAAAGGAGGGGCTGATATCACATATATGATGTCTCTGGAGGTAATATCACTGCTGGAGCGTTATAAGAGGAGGGGCTGATATCACATATATGATGTCTCTGGAGGTAATATCACTGCTGGAGCGTTATAAGAGGAGGGGCTGATATCACATATATGATGTCTCTGGGGGTTATATCAGTACTGGAGCGTTATAAGAGGAGCGGCTGATATCACATATATGGTGTCTCTGTAGGTTATATCAGTACTGGAGCATTATAAAAGGATGGGCTGATATCACATATATGGTGTCTCTGTAGGTTATATCAGTACTGGAGCATTACAAAAGGAGGGGCTGATATCACATATATGATGTCTCTGGAGGTAATATCACTGCTGGAGCGTTATAAGAGGAGGGGCTGATATCACATATATGATGTCTCTGGGGGTTATATCAGTACTGGAGCATTATAAAAGGAGGGGCTGATATCACATATATGGTGTCTCTGTAGGTTATATCAGTACTGGAGCATTACAAAAGGAGGGGCTGATATCACATATATGATGTCTCTGGAGGTAATATCACTCCTGGAGCGTTATAAGAGGAGGGGCTGATATCACATATATGATGTCTCTGGGGGTTATATCAGTACTGGAGCGTTATAAGAGGAGCGGCTGATATCACATATATGATGTCTCTGGGGGTTATATCAGTACTGGAGCATTATAAAAGGAGGGGCTGATATCACATATATGGTGTCTCTGTAGGTTATATCAGTACTGGAGCATTATAAAAGGAGGGGCTGATATCCCATATATGATGTCTCTGGAGGTAATATCACTGCTGGAGCGTTATAAGAGCAGCGGCTGATATCACATATATGATGTCTCTGGAGGTAATATCACTGCTGGAGCGTTATAAGAGCAGCGGCTGATATCACATATATGATGTCTCTGGAGGTTATATCAGTACTGGAGCGTTATAAGAGGAGCGGCTGATATCATACATATGATGTCTCTGAAGATTATATCACCACTGCAGGTTTCGCGTCACATTCAACAGATGACTGTAATAAAGAGATGAATTCTAAAGCATTGATATTTATGATAAGCGGTGACGGCACTAATCACCTCTGACACGGCGCCGTCCTGATCGATGCCAAGTAATTGGAGAGTTTATTCCAATAAGGAAGGAAAATGTCAGATCATTAGAAGAAATGAGGAGAAATCTGCGTCCTGGGCGGTGACTACTGCAGATCTGCTGCCCAGATGGACAGGAGGAACTGTAATATTACATGTGGTGCGCCACCTTCGGAAGGTCTGGGTGTTGGGCAGAGAATTTAGAGGAAGGACCGTTATCACTGCAGCTCAGTTGTGGCCCGTGGTATCCCACAGTTGGGTACCACCAGCTTCCAAAACTGTTGTACTGCTTGGATTTCCGTTTTTCTCCTCACCTAGTCATGCTTTATTACCCACTCGCTGATTCCCGGTGTTGCCCGAGTACTTTATGTTTAGACACAAAAATAATTTTAATATATATATGTGTGTATGTATATATATAATGTGTACTGATATGATATATTGGTATATGAGGAGGAGGTAGTCTGTGTAATATATTAGTATATGAGGAGGAGGTCGTCTGTGTAATATATTGGTATATGAGGAGGAGGTCGTCTGTGTGATATATTGGTATATGAGGAGGAGGTCGTCTCTGTAATATATTAGTATATGAGGAAGAGGTCGACTGTGTAATATATTGGTATATGAGGAGGAGGTCGTCTGTGTGATATATTAGTATATGAGGAAGAGGTCGACTGTGTAATATATTGGTATATGAGGAGGAGGTCGTCTGTGTGATATATTGGTATATGAGGAAGAGGTCGACTGTGTAATATATTGGTATATGAGGAGGAGGTCGTCTCTGTAATATATTAGTATATGAGGAAGAGGTCGACTGTGTAATATATTAGTATATGAGGAAGAGGTCGACTGTGTAATATATTAGTATATGAGGAAGAGGTCGACTGTGTAATATATTGGTATATGAGGAGGAGGTCGTCTGTGTAATATATTAGTATATGAGGAGGAGGTCGTCTGTGTAATATATTAGTATATGAGGAAGAGGTCGACTGTGTATTGTATTGGTATATGAGGAGGAGGTCGTCTGTGTATTGTATTGGTATATGAGGAGGAGGTCGTCTGTGTATTGTATTGGTATATGAGGAGGAGGTCGTCTGTGTAATATATTGGTATATGAGTAAGAGGTCGACTGTGTAATATATTAGTATATGAGGAAGAGGTCGACTGTGTAATATATTAGTATATGAGGAAGAGGTCGACTGTGTAATATATTGGTATATGAGGAGGAGGTCGTCTGTATAATATATTATTATCTGAGGAGGAGTTCGTCTGTGTAATATATTAGTATATGAAGAGAAGGTCGTCTGTGTAAAATATTGGTATATGAGGAGGAGGAGGTTGTCTGTGTAATATATTGGTATATGAGGAGGAGGAGGTTGTCTGTGTAATATATTGGTATATGAGGAGGAGGTCGTCTGTGTAAAATATTGGTATACGAGGAGGAGGTCATCTATGTAATATATTGGTATATGAGGAGGAGGTCGTCTGTGTAATATATTAGTATATGAGGAGGAGGTCGTCTGTGTAATATATTAGTATATGAGGAGGAGGTCGTCTGTGTAATATATTAGTATATGAGGAGGAGGTCGTCTGTGTAATATATTAGTATATGAGGAGGAGGTCACCTGTGTAATATATTAGTATTTAAGGAGGAGGTCGTCTGTGTGATATATTGGTATATGAGGAGGAGGTCACCTGTGTAATATATTAGTATTTAAGAAGGAGGTTGTCTGTGTAATATATTGGTATATGAGGAGGAGGTTGTCTGTGTAATATATTAGTATATGAAGAGAAGGTCGTCTGTGTAAAATATTGGTATATGAGGAGGAGGAGGTTGTCTGTGTAATATATTGGTATATGAGGAGGAGGTCGTCTGTGTAATATATTGGTATATGAGGAGGAGGTCGTCTGTATAATATATTGGTGTATGGCGAGGAGGAGGAGGTTGTCTGTGTAAGATATTATTATCTGAGGAGCAGGCGGTCTGTGTAAGATATTATTATCTGAGGAGCAGGCGGTCTGTGTAATACTGGTGTAATTCAAAATCAAATACTCACTGACTTCCCCCGTATTTTTTGTTGCCAATAGCAACCAATCACAGCTCCGCTGTCACTTGTTATACTACTGAGATAAAATGAAAGCTGCGCTGTGATTGGTTACTATGGGCAACACAGATTTCCTTTTGGACAGCTTTCATAAGAGTGGGTGCTGGGCTCATTTCTGTGTGGTACATAGTGGCTTAGTTCTGGTAGGAAGCTTTGTGGTAGTTGGAGCAGAGGAGGAGGTCGCCTGTGTAAAATATTATTATCTGAGGAGCAGGAGGTCTGTGTAATAGATTAGTGTATGATGAGGAGGTCATCTGGGTTAGATAAGACTGTGACATAAAAACCATCTGCTCAAGTGCAATTCCAGCATTCCCCCCCACCCCCCAGGGGTAGTGCGGCTGTCTTATCCCCACCAAATTTGTCCCCGTGGGATGAGTTATTTATGTACCAAGTTTGGTTGGAATTTCTCCAGGCATTCATGAGTTATAGTGGCGCATACACACACATATATATATATCCTATTTTATATATATTTAGATTAGGTAGCCTTTCTTTCTTGGTCACCTGAAGTGGGGCTGGGATTATGCGGAGGGATCTGTGATCTATAAAGGCTCCTGTGGGATTTATCCAGGGTCCTATGAGAGATAGAGCTGGGATCCATGTAGGGTCTTGCGGAAGCAGTCTGGGATCTAAAAAGCCTCCTGTATGAGATGGGGCTGCAATCTAGGGAGGGTCCTGCAGGACATTCTGGGATCTATGGAGGCTCCTGTGGGATCTATGCAGGGTCCTATGAGAGATGGAGCTGGGATCCATGGAGGGTCTTGCAGAAGCAGTCTGAGATTAATAGAGGCTTCTGTATGAGATGGAGCTGTGATCTACGGAGGGTCCTGCAGGACGTTCTGGAATCTATAGAGGCCCCTGTGGGAGGTGGCGCTGGAATCTATGCAGGGTCCTGCAGGACTGGTCTAGGATCTATAGAGGCTCCAGCAGGATCTATGCAAAGTTCTAGTTGGAGCTGGGATCTATGCAGGGTCCTGTGGGAGGAGTCTGTGATCTATAAAGGCTCCTTCTGGATCTATGAAGGGTCCTATGAAAGGTGTAATTGGTATCTATGGAGGGTCTTGTGGGAGGTGTCTGTGATCTATAGAGGCTCCTGTATGAGGTACAGCTGCGATCTAGAGAGGGTCGTGCTGGAGCATTCTGGGATCTATAGAGGCTTCTGTGGGAGGTGGAGCTAGGATCTATGGAGGGTCCTATGGGTGGGGTCTGTGACCTATATAGGCTCTTATGGGATGTATGCAGGGTGATATGAAAGGTCGAGCTTGGATCTATGGAGGGTCCTGTTGGAGGGAGTCTGTGATCTATAGAGGCTCGTTTGGGATCTATGCAGGGCCCTGTAAGAGATGGAGCTGGGATCCATGGAAGGTCTTGCGGAAGCAGTCTGGGAACTTTAGAGGCTCCTGTATGAGAAGGAACTGTGAGATAGCGAGGGTCCTGCAGAACGTTCTGGAATCTATAGAGGCTCCTGTGAGAGGAAATTCTGGCATCTATGTAGGGTCCTATGAGATGTGGCGCTAAAATCTTTGGAGGGTCCTGCAGGACTGATCTAGGATCTATAGAGGCTCCTGTGAGTGGTGGAGAGTGGATCTACAGAGGGTCTTTTGGAATGTTGAGCAGGAATTGCATGGAGGGTCATATGGGAGGGGTCTGCGATCTATAGAAGCTCCTTTGAGATGTTGAGCTGGGATTGCATGGAAGGTATTATGGGAGGTATCTGTAATCTATAGAGGCTCCTGTGGGTGGTGGAGCTAGGGTCTATGGAGGGTCATGTGGGAGTGGACTGGAATCTGTAGAGGGTCCTATGGGAGGTAGAGCTGGGATCTAGGGAGGGACCTGTGGGAGCAGCCTGTGAACTATAGAGGCTCTTATAGAAGGTGGAGCTGGGATCTATAGAGGGTCCTGTAGGAGGTGGAGCTGGGATCTATAGAGGGTCCTGTAGGAGGTGGAGCTGGGATATATGAAGGGTCCTGTAGGAGGTGGAGCTGGGATCTATGAAGGGTTCTGTAGAAGGTGGCCCTGGGATCTATGAAGGGTGCTGTAGAAGGTGGAGTTGGGATCTATGAAGGGTCCTGTAGGAGGTGGTTCTGGGATCCATGGAGGGTCCTGTGGGAGTGGTCAGTGATCTATAGTAGCTCCTTTGGGATGTGTGCCGAGCCCTATGGGAGGTGGAGTTGGAATCTATAGAGAGTCCTGTAGGAGGTGGAGCTGGGATCTATAGAGGGTCCTGTAGGAGGTGGAGCTGGGATCTATAGAGGGTCCTGTAGGAGGTGGAGCTGGGATCTAAAGAGGGTCCTGTAGGAGGAGGAGCTGGGATCTGTAGAAGGTCCTGTAGGAGGTGGACCTGGAATCTATGAAGGGTCATGTAGAAGGTGGCCCTGGGATCTATGAAGGGTCCTGTAGAAGGTGGAGTTGGGATCTATGAAGGGTCCTGTAGGAGGTGGTTCTGGAATCCATAGAGGGTCCTGCAGGAGTGGTCAGTGATCTATAGTAGCTCCTTTGGGATCTGTGCCGGGTCCTATGGGAGGTGGAGTTGGGATCTATAGAGAGTCCTGTAGGAGGTGGAGCTGGGATCTATAGAGGGCCCTGTAGGAGGTGGAGCTGGGATCTATAGAGGGTCCTGTAGGAGGTGGAGCTGGGATCTAAAGAGAGTCCTGTAGGAGGAGGAGCTGGGATCTGTAGAGGGTCCTGTAGGAGCAGGAGCTGGGATCTGTAGAGGATCCTGTTGGAGGTGGAGCTGGGATCTGTAGAGGGTCCTGTTGGAGGTGGAGCTGGGATCTGTAGAGGGTCCTGTAGGAGGTGGACCTGGAATCTATGAAGGGTCATGTAGAAGGTGGCCCTGGGATCTATGAAGGGTCCTGTAGAAGGTGGAGTTGGGATCTATGAAGGGTCCTGTAGGAGGTGGTTCTGGAATCCATAGAGGGTCCTGTGGGAGTGGTCAGTGATCTATAGTAGCTCCTTTGGGATCTGTGCCAGGTCCTATGGGAGGTGGAGTTGGGATCTATAGAGAGTCCTGTAGGAGGTGGAGCTGGGATCTATAGAGGGCCCTGTAGGAGGTGGAGCTGGGATCTATAGAGGGTCCTGTAGGAGGTGGAGCTGGGATCTAAAGAGGGTCCTGTAGGAGGAGGAGCTGGGATCTGTAGAGGGTCCTGTAGGAGCAGGAGCTGGGATCTGTAGAGGGTCCTGTAGGAGCAGGAGCTGGGATCTGTAGAGGGTCCTGTTGGAGGTGGAGCTGGGATCTGTGAAGGGTGCTGTAGGAGGTGGACCTGGAATCTATGAAGGGTCATGTAGGAGGTGGACCTGGGATCTATGAACGGTCCTGTAGGACGTGGTTCTGGGATCTATGGAGGGTCCTGTGGGAGTGGTCTGTGATCTATAGTAGCTGCTTTGGAATCTTTGCAGGGTCCTATGGGAGGTGGAGTTGGGAACTAGGGAGGTTCCTGTGGGAGCAATCTGTGATCTATAGAGAGTCCTGTAGGAGGTGGGACTGGGATCTATAGAGGGTCTTGTAGGAGGTGGTTCTGAGATTTATGAAGGGTCCTATGGGAGGGGTCTGCGAACTATATAAGCTCCTATGGGATGTTGAGCTGGGATTGCATTGAAGGTATTATGGGAGGTGTCTGTAATCTATAGAGGCTCCTGTGGGTGGTGGAGCTGGGATCTATGGAGGGTCATGGGGGAGTGGTCTGGGATCTATAAAGGGTCCTATGGGAGTTGTAGCTGGGATCTAGAGAGGGACCTGTGGGAGCAGGCTGTGAACTATAGAGGCTCCTGTAGGAGGTGTAGCTGGGATTTATGGGGGTTTTTGTAGGAGGTGTAGCTCGGATCTATAGAGGGTCCTGTAGAAGGTGGAGCTGGGATCTTTAGAGGGTCCTGTAGAAAGTGGAGCTAGGATCTATAGAGGGTCCTGTAGGAGGTGAAGCTGGGATCTATAGAGGGTCCTGTTGGAGGAGGAGCCGGGATCTATGATGGGTCCTGTAGGAGGTAGAGCTGGGAATCTATAGAGGGTCCTGTAGAAGGTGGAGCTGGGATCTATAGAGGGTCCTGTAGGAGGTGGAGTTGGGATCTATAGAGGGTCCTGTAGGAGGTGGAGCTGGGATATATGAAGGGTCCTGTAGGAGGTGGAGCTGGGATCTATGAAGGGTCCTGTAGGAGGTGGAGCTGGGATCTATGAAGGGTTCTGTAGAAGGTGGCCCTGGGATCTATGAAGGGTTCTGTAGAAGGTGGCCCTGGGATCTATGAAGGGTTCTGTAGAAGGTGGCCCTGGGATCTATGAAGGGTCCTGTAGAAGGTGGAGTTGGGATCTATGAAGCGTCCTGTAGGAGGTGGTTCTGGGATCTATGGAGGGTCCTGTGGGAGTGGTCTGTGATCTATAGTAGCTCCTTTGGGATCTGTGCAGTGTCCTATGGGAGGTGTAGTTGAAATCTAGGGAGGTTCCTGTGGGAGCAGTCTGTGATCTATAGAGAGCCCTGTAGGAGGTGGTGCTGGGATCTATGGAGGGTCATGCGGGAGTGGTCTGGGATCTATAGAGGATCCTGTGGGATCTATGAAGGGTCCTATGACAGGTGGTGTTAGGATGTACGGAGGTTCCTGTGGGAGCAATCTGTGATCTTTAGAGGGTCCTGTAGGAGGTGGAGCTGGGATCTTTGAAGTGTGCTGTGGGAGTGGTCTGGGATCTACAGAGGGTCCTTTGGGATCTGTGCAGGGTTCTATGGGACGTGGAGTTGGGATCTAGGGAGGTTCCTTTGGGAGCAGTCTGGGATCTTTAGAGGAACCTGTAGGAGGGGGAACTGGGATCTATATAGGGTCCTTTGGGAGGTGGCGTTAGGATCTAAGGAGGTTCCTGTGGGAGCAATCTGTGATCTTTAGAGGGTCCTGTAGGAAGTGGAACTGGGGTGTATGGACAGTTCTGTAATGAACTGGGATTTATAGATCTTTAAGGCTTTTCCTGCATTGCTACATCTTGTAACTCTGTAAAATATGCAGCGCTGATAGACTCCATTGTTGGACGCGGGTTTTTATTCGGCGCTCCCATTTCCTGCCCTTGTCTCCCCTCTTCATGAAGTAACGAGCCTCGGACCTCATTAGTGCAGCTGTGATCAGGGGTGCTGCATACAAGGCCAGACAGGTGTCTAAGGAGAGTTTGCAGATGAGACATAAAGAAGAGATAAAATCAGATTTGTGACAACATTGCGTCCCGTCTGATGGATAATAAGCTGCACTGGATTCTGGCGGTAACCTCCCCCGCTGGAGGCAAACACGCTGGGGGCCCAGCAGATTAGAAATTAATTGGTCTCATTAACATTTTGTGATTATAATGACTTGTAATCAATATCTGATGCAAATCCCATTATTGATGGACGGAGCAGAGGTCCCGACTCTGTTTGCTCGGAGACAACTCTTGGATTTCCTTTGCTGGAATTCAAATCAGGGCATTAATGCCGGTCAAACGCCGCGGCCCCGACACGTCTCCTTCATAAGACAATTAATTCCCTTTTCGGATCTCATTTATTCCAAGGTGCGTGACAAGGTGAACGGCCGCGGACGGCTGGGAGACACTATTTTGATAACTGAACACACGAAATGTTTGAAAGTTCGGTCACTAAAACCGCGGTAGCGGCGGCGAATACTAATGATCCTCGTGTCAGCTTTTATGCAATTATCACCAGAAGACACCGGAAAACTGCAGAAGAAAACTTGGACATGACAAACAGAACAATAAGAAACTTAGAGCAATCTTCAGCTACAGCATGTGTGATGCTCCATTCACAGCCAAAGCTGCATCCAAAACTCTGTTGTGAAATGCAATCTACCGGAGAGCGGTTATATCCGTCTTTCCAGCATCTCCTGACATATAACCGTTAACAACAGTCACTGATTCACAGCGAACGTAAGGCAGGAGGTTTAGCTGACAAGGGTAGTAAAATGGACAGCCACAGTGCCCTCCTCCGTCACCGCTGACAGCCACAGTGCCCTCCTCCGTCACCGCCGACAACCACAGTGCCCTCCTCCGTCACCGCCGACAACCACAGTGCCCTCCTCCGTCACCACCGACAACCACAGTGCCCTCCTCCGTCACCACCGACAACCACAGTGCCCTCCTCCGTCACCGCGGACAGCCACAGTGCCCTCCTCCATCACCGCTGACAGCCACAGTGCCCTCCTCCGTCACCGCTGACAGCCACAGTGCCCTCCTCCGTCACCGCTAACAGCCACAGTGCCCTCCTCCGTCACCGCTGACAGCCACAGTGCCCTCCTCCGTCACCGCAGACAGCCACAGTGCCCTCCTCCGTCACCGCTGACAGCCACAGTGCCCTCCTCCGTCACCGCTGACAGCCACAGTGCCCTCCTCCGTCACCGCCGACAGCCACAGTGCCCTCCTCCGTCACCGCCGACAGCCACAGTGCCCTCCTCCGTCACCGCCGACAACCACAGTGCCCTCTTCCGTCACCGCCGACAACCACAGTGCCCTCTTCCGTCACCGCCGATAGCCACAGTGCCCTCCTCCGTCACCGCCAACAGCCACAGTGCCCTCTTCCATCACCGCCGACAACCACAGCGCCCTCCTCCGTCACCGCCGACAACCACAGTGCCCTGCTCCGTCACCGCCAACAGCCACAGTGCCCTCTTCCATCACCGCCGACAACCACAGTGCCCTCTTCCATCACCGCCGACAACCACAGTGCCCTGCTCCGTCACCACTGACAGGCACAGTGCCCTCCTCCGTTACCTATAGGGGTGTGCAAATGCGCATTATGTTGTGCAAAACGGCAGAGAAAAGAATAGATCCGGCCCTCATTAGGCTAAATAGGCTTTTAAACCACTTGTGAACTGGCCCTGCGTGCGCAAAAAGTACTGCGTGCCGATATGCACACAAATCTATCTCATCCAACATCGTTCACTGCGCAAATCCGTTCTGGTGAGTCGTGCGCAATTGTGCATACAGTTGTGTGAAGTAGATCTAAAACTAGAAAGGGTGCGTTCACAGGAGCGAGAAAATCATGCGCGGTGAGCCGCAAGAAAATACAACCAATTACTTGTAATGTGTGTATTTTGTTTCCTCTCACAATGAGGGCTCATTCAAGTGAAGGAATTTGCGCTGTGGGGAATCCCTCTATCTCCCCTGCAGGGGAACCCCTCCATTCGAGCTGCTAGGAAATCCCTCTATCTCCCCTGCAGGGGAACCTCTACATCCGTGATGTTGGGGAATCCCTCCATCTCCCCTGCAGGGGAACCCCTCCATCCGCGACACTGGGAAATCCCTTCATCCACACTGAGATTAATAGAGAATTCCACACCCATGTGAACAAGCGCTCATGCTGCGAAACGGGGGAAAAATTACAACACGTTCTATTTTTGTGTGAATGTGACAGGAGAACATGCAGAGGTGCAAAGCGTCCTATTGCTGTGCGACCAGCTCTCGCTGTATCAGTGCACCTTAGAACTGTTGTATGATGTCAGCCCGGATCAGTTTATTTCCTTGCCAAGTTTGTTTTAGCCACAGAACACAGTATCAGACCTCCACCAATATCTGAGGCAGCGGATAATAATTAATCCCTTTAAGATTTCATCACAGGTTCAGAGGATATTTTGGGATTTTTAATGAAGAAGCGTTTTCCTGGGTCAGCGCAGAGGTTCATCCCAGGAAGACGGGATTTAACCCTCCTGCGTCCAATTAATTCTGAGTCTGGCACTCCGCCAAACCAGCCCCTATAATTCATGGCTATTTTCTGCCTGAGCCACCTGGAGAGCGTTCATGTTATGGAGGGAAGTGTCAACCATGATGAAATGGACTCATGCATCCGGGAAGCGAACACTGGGGCGTCTCGGGGTGCTGAGAGATCCAGGCGGATCGCAGCCTGAGGTGGGTAATAGTGAGGGGGGAGAGAAAGCTATGTAGTAAGTGACCTTCTGGAGAAGTTCCAGGCCTTAGTGTAATCAGCCAGCAGGACCCCCACAGACCCCTCTTAATTAAACGGACAATTTCATTTCAATGAGATTCAACTTACCACAAATTAAGAAGCAAAATATTAAACTAAGAACAATGAAAAACAAGAGGCAATTCAGAACGTAATTAAACCTGCAGGTAATCTGCTCTGCGGAAACCCAAAGGGGGTCAATTCAAGATGGAGCATATGATTGAAGACTATACACTTTAATCAGATTAATGGCATAAAATATTATACACAGACAATACAACCTGATTTAAAAATATAACTACTATAATACTGCCCCCTATGTACAAGAATATAACTACTATAATACTGCCCCCTATGTACAAGAATATAACTACTATAATACTGTCCCCTATGTACAGGAATATAACTACTATAATACTGCCCCCTATGTACAAGAATATAACTACTATAATACTGCCCCCTCTGTACAAGAAAATAACTACTATAATACTGCCCCTATGTACAAGAATATAACTACTATAATACTGCTCCCCTATGTACAAGAATATAACTACTATAATACTGCTCCCCTATGTACAAGAATATAACTACTATAATACTGCCCCTATGTACAAGAATATAACTACTATAATACTGCTCCCCTATGTACAAGAATATAACTACTATAATACTGCCCCCTATGTACAAGAATATAACTACTATAATACTGCCCCCTATGTACAAGAATATAACTACTATAATACTGCCCCCTATGTACAAGAATATAACTACTATAATACTGCCCCCTATGTACAAGAATATAACTACTATAATACTGCCCCCTATGTACAAGAATATAACTACTATAATACTGCCCCCTATGTACAAGAATATAACTACTATAATACTGCCCCCTATGTACAAGAATATAACTACTATAATACTGCCCCCTATGTACAAGAATATAACTACTATAATACTACCTCCTATGTACAAGTATATAACTACTATAATACTGCCCCCTATGTACAAGAATATAACTACTATAATACTGCCCCCTATGTACAAGAATATAACTACTATAATACTGCCCCCTATGTACAAGAGTATAACTACTATAATACTGCCCCCTATGTACAAGAATATAACTACTATAATACTGCCCCCTATGTAAAAGAATATAACTACTATAATACTGCCTCCTATGTACAAGAATATAACTACTATAATACTGCCCCCTATGTACAAGAATATAACTACTATAATACTACCTCCTATGTACAAGTATATAACTACTATAATACTGCCCCCTATGTACAAGAATATAACTACTATAATACTGCCCCCTATGTACAAGAATATAACTACTATAATACTGCCCCCTATGTACAAGAATATAACTACTATAATACTGCCCCCTATGTACAAGAATATAACTACTATAATACTGCCCCCTATGTACAAGAATATAACTACTATAATACTGCCTCCAATGTACAAGAATATAACTACTATAATACTGCCCCCTATGTAAAAGAATATAACTACTATAATACTGCCTCCTATGTACAAGAATATAACTACTATAAAACTGCCTCCTATGTACAAGAATATAACTACTATAATACTGCCCCATATGTACAAGGATATAACTAGTATAATACTGCCCCTATGTACAAGAATATAACTAATATAATACTGCCACCTATGTAAAAGAATATAACTACTATAATACCGCCCTCTTTGTACAAGAATATAACTACTATAATACTGCCCCCTATGTACAAGAATATAACTACTATAATACTGCCCCCTATGTACAAGAATATAACTACTATAATACTGCCCCCTATGTACAAGAATATAACTACTATAATATTGCCCCCTATGTACAAGAATATAACTACTATAATACTGCCCCTATGTACAAGAATATAACTACTATAATACTGCTCCCTATGTACAAGAATATAACTACTATAATACTGCCTACTATGTACAAGAATATAACTACTATAATACTGCCCCTGTGTACAAGAATATAACTACTATAATACTGCCCCCTATGTACAAGAATATAACTACTATAATACTGTCTCCTATGTACAAGAATATAACTACTATAATACTGCCCCTATGTACAAGAATATCACTACTATAATACTGCCCCCTATGTGCAAGAATATAACTACTATAATACTGCCCCCTATGTGCAAGAATATAACTACTATAATACTGCCCCCTATGTATAAGAATATAACTACTATAATACTGCTCCTATGTACAAGAATATAACTACTATAATACTGCCCTCTATGTACAAGAATATAACTACTATAATACTGCCCCCTATGTACAAGAATATAACTACTATAATAATGCCCCCTATGTACAAAAATATAACTGCTATAATATTGCCCCCTATGTACAAGAATATAACTACTATAATACTGCCCTCTATGTACAAGAATATAACTACTATAATACTGCCCCCTATGTATAAGAATATAACTACTATAATACTGCCTCCTATGTACAAGAATATAACTACTATAATACTGCCCCCTATGTACAAGAATATAACTACTATAATACTGCCCCCTATGTATAAGAATATAACTACTATAATACTGCCTCCTATGTACAAGAATATAACTACTATAATACTGCCCCCTATGTATAAGAATATAACTACTATAATACTGCCTCCTATGTACAAGAATATAACTACTATAATACTGCCCCCTATGTATAAGAATATAACTACTATAATACTGCCTCCTATGTACAAGAGTATACTATAATACTGCCCCCTATGTACAAGGATATAACTACTATAATACTGCCCCCTATGTACAAGAATATAACTACTATAATACTGCCCCCTATGTACAGGAATATAACTACTATAATACTGCCCCCTATGTACAAGAATATAACTACTATAATACTGCCTCCTATGTACAAGAATATAACTACTATAATACTGCCCCCTATGTACAAGAATATAACTACTATAATACTGCCCCCTATGTACAAGAATATAACTACTATAATACTGCCCCCTATGTACAAGAATATCACTACTATAATACTGCCCCCTATGTACAAGAATATAACTACTATAATACTGCCCCCTATGTACAAGAATATAACTACTATAATACTGCTCCCTATGTACAAGAATATAACTACTATAATACTGCCCCCTATGTACAAGAACATAACTACTATAATACTGCCCCTATGTACAATAATATAACTACTAAAATACTGCCCCCTATGTACAAGAATAGAACTACTATAATACTGCCCCCTATGTACAAGAATATAACTACTATAATACTGCCCCCTATGTATAAGAATATAACTACTATAATACTGCCTCCTATGTACAAGAATATAACTACTATAATACTGCCCCCTATGTATAAGAATATAACTACTATAATACTGCCTCCTATGTACAAGAATATAACTACTATAATACTGCCCCCTATGTATAAGAATATAACTACTATAATACTGCCTCCTATGTACAAGAGTATACTATAATACTGCCCCCTATGTACAAGGATATAACTACTATAATACTGCCCCCTATGTACAAGAATATAACTACTATAATACTGCCCCCTATGTACAGGAATATAACTACTATAATACTGCCCCCTATGTACAAGAGTATAACTACTATAATACTGCCCCCTATGTACAAGAATATAACTACTATAATACTGCCTCCTATGTACAAGAATATAACTACTATAATACTGCCCCCTATGTACAAGAATATAACTACTATAATACTGCCCCCTATGTACAAGAATATAACTACTATAATACTGCCTCCTATGTACAAGAATATAACTACTATAATATTGCCCCTATGTACAAACATATAACTACTATAATACTGCCCCCTATGTAAAAGAATATAACTACTATAATACTGCCTCCTATGTACAAGAATATAACTACTATAATACTGCCTCCTATGTACAAGAATATAACTACTATAATACTGCCCCATATGTACAAGGATATAACTAGTATAATACTGCCCCTATGTACAAGAATATAACTAATATAATACTGCCACCTATGTAAAAGAATATAACTACTATAATACCGCCCTCTTTGTACAAGAATATAACTACTATAATACTGCCCCCTATGTACAAGAATATAACTACTATAATACTGCCCCCTATGTACAAGAATATAACTACTATAATACTGCCCCCTATGTACAAGAATATAACTACTATAATATTGCCCCCTATGTACAAGAATATAACTACTATAATACTGCCCCTATGTACAAGAATATAACTACTATAATACTGCTCCCTATGTACAAGAATATAACTACTATAATACTGCCTACTATGTACAAGAATATAACTACTATAATACTGCCCCCTATGTACAAGAATATAACTACTATAATACTGCCCCCTATGTACAGGAATATAACTACTATAATACTGCCCCCTATGTACAAGAATATCACTACTATAATACTGCCCCCTATGTACAAGAATATAACTACTATAATACTGCCCCCTATGTACAAGAATATAACTACTATAATACTGCTCCCTATGTACAAGAATATAACTACTATAATACTGCCCCCTATGTACAAGAATATAACTACTATAATACTGCCTCCTATGTACAAGAGTATACTATAATACTGCCCCCTATGTACAAGGATATAACTACTATAATACTGCCCCCTATGTACAAGAATATAACTACTATAATACTGCCCCCTATGTACAGGAATATAACTACTATAATACTGCCCCCTATGTACAAGAATATAACTACTATAATACTGCTCCCTATGTACAAGAATAGAACTACTATAATACTGCCCCCTATGTACAAGAATATAACTACTATAATACTGCCCCCTATGTATAAGAATATAACTACTATAATACTGCCTCCTATGTACAAGAATATAACTACTATAATACTGCCCCCTATGTATAAGAATATAACTACTATAATACTGCCTCCTATGTACAAGAATATAACTACTATAATACTGCCCCCTATGTATAAGAATATAACTACTATAATACTGCCTCCTATGTACAAGAGTATACTATAATACTGCCCCCTATGTACAAGGATATAACTACTATAATACTGCCCCCTATGTACAAGAATATAACTACTATAATACTGCCCCCTATGTACAGGAATATAACTACTATAATACTGCCCCCTATGTACAAGAATATAACTACTATAATACTGCCTCCTATGTACAAGAATATAACTACTATAATACTGCCCCCTATGTACAAGAATATAACTACTATAATACTGCCCCCTATGTACAAGAATATAACTACTATAATACTGCCCCCTATGTACAAGAATATCACTACTATAATACTGCCCCCTATGTACAAGAATATAACTACTATAATACTGCCCCCTATGTACAAGAATATAACTACTATAATACTGCCCCCTATGTACAAGAATATAACTACTATAATACTGCTCCCTATGCACAAGAATATAACTACTATAATACTGCTCCCTATGTACAAGAATATAACTACTATAATACTGCCCCCTATGTACAAGAATATAACTACTATAATACTGCCCCTATGTACAATAATATAACTACTAAAATACTGCCCCCTATGTACAAGAATAGAACTACTATAATACTGCCCCCTATGTACAAGAATATAACTACTATAATACTGCCCCCTATGTACAAGGATATAACTACTATAATACTGCTCCTATGTACAAGAATATAACTACTATAATACTGCCCCCTATGTATAAGAATATAACTACTATAATACTGCTCCTATGTACAAGAATATAACTACTATAATACTGCCCCCTATGTATAAGAATATAACTACTATAATACTGCTCCCTATGTACAAGAATATAACTACTATAATACTGCCCCCTATGTATAAGAATATAACTACTATAATACTGCTCCCTATGTACAAGAATATAACTACTATAATACTGCTCCTATGTACAAGAATATAACTACTATAATACTGCTCCTATGTACAATAATATAACTACTAAAATACTGCCCCCTATGTACAAGAATAGAACTACTATAATACTGCCCCCTATGTACAAGAATAGAACTACTATAATACTGCCCCCTATGTACAAGGATATAACTACTATAATACTGCTCCTATGTACAAGAATATAACTACTATAATACTGCCCCCTATGTATAAGAATATAACTACTATAATACTGCTCCTATGTACAAGAATATAACTACTATAATACTGCCCCCTATGTATAAGAATATAACTACTATAATACTGCCCCATATGTACAAGGATATAACTAGTATAATACTGCTCCCTATGTACAAGAATATAACTACTATAATACTGCCCCCTATGTATAAGAATATAACTACTAAAATACTGCCCCCTATGTACAAGAATATAACTACTATAATACTGCTCCCTATGTACAAGAATATAACTACTATAATACTGCCCCCTATGTATAAGAATATAACTACTATAATACTGCTCCCTATGTACAAGAATATAACTACTATAATACTGCCCCTATGTACAAGAATATAACTACTATAATACTGCTCCTATGTACAAGAATATAACTACTATAATACTGCTCCTATGTACAAGAATATAACTACTATAATACTGCTCCCTATGTACAAGAATATAACTACTATGATACTGCCCCCTATGTACAAGAATATAACTACTATATTACTGCCCCCTATGTACAAGAATATAACTACTATAATACTGCCCCCTATGTACAAGAATATAACTACTATAATACTGCCCCCTATGTACAAGAATATAACTACTATAATACTGCCCCCTATGTATAAGAATATAACTAGTATAATACTGCCTCCTATGTACAAGAATATAACTACTATAATACTGCTCCTATGTACAAGAATATAACTACTATAATACTGCCCCCTATGTACAAGAATATAACTACTATAATACTGCCTCCTATGTACCAGAATATACCTACTATAATACTGCTCCTATGTGCAAGAATATAACTACTATAATACTGCTCCTATGTACAAGAATATAACTACTATAATAATACTGCCCCCTATGTACAAGAATATAACTACTATAATACTGCCTCCTATGTACCAGAATATACCTACTATAATACTGCTCCTATGTACAAGAATATAACTACTATAATACTGCTCCTATGTACAAGAATATAACTACTATGATACTGCCCCCTATGTACAAGAATATAACTACTATAATACTGCCTCCTATGTACCAGAATATACCTACTATAATACTGCTCCTATGTACAAGAATATAACTACTATAATACTGCTCCTATGTACAAGAATATAACTACTATGATACTGCCCCCTATGTACAAGAATATAACTACTATAATACTGCTCCTATGTACAAGAATATAACTACTATAATACTGCTCCTATGTACAAGAATATAACTACTATAATACTGCTCCTATGTACAAGAATATAACTACTATATTACTGCCCCCTTTGTACAAGAGTATAACTACTATAATACTACCCCCTATGTACAAGGATATAACTACTATAATACTGCCCCCTATGTACAAGGATATAACTACTATAATACTGCCCCCTATGTACAAGAATATAACTACTATAATACTGCCCCCTATGTACAAGAATATAACTACTATAATACTGCCCCCTATGTACAAGAATATAACTACTATTATACTGCTCCTATGTACAAGAATATAACTACTATAATACTGCCCCCTATGTACAAGAATATACCTACTATAATAATGCCCCCTATGTACAAGAATATAACTACTATAATAATGCCCCCTATGTACAAGAATATAACTACTATAATACTGCCCCCTATGTACAGGAATATAACTACTATAATACTGCCCCCTATGTACAGGAATATACCTACTATAATAATGCCCCCTATGTACAAGAATATAACTACTATAATAATGCCCCCTATGTACAAGAATATAACTACTATAATACTGCCCCCTATGTACAAGAATATAACTACTATAATACTGCCCCCTATGTACAAGAATATAACTACTATAATACTGCCTCCTATGTATAAGAGTATAACTACTATAATAGTGCCCCCTATGTACAAGAATATAACTACTATAATACTACCCCTATGTACAAGAATATAACTACTATAATACTGCCAAACATGTACAAGAATATAACTACTATAATACTGCCCCCTATGTATAAGAATATAACTACTATAATATTGCCACCTATGTACAAGAATATAACTACTATAATACTGCCCCCTATGTACAAGAATATAACTACTATAATACTGCCAAACATGTACAAGAATATAACTACTATAATACTACCCCTATGTACAAGAATATAACTACTATAATACTGCCCCTATGTACAAGAATATAACTACTATAATACTGCCCCCTATGTACAAGAATATAACTACTATAATACTGCCCCCTATGTACAAGAATATAACTACTATAATACTGCCAAACATGTACAAGAATATAACTACTATAATACTGCCAAACATGTACAAGAATATAACTACTATAATACTGCCCCCTATGTATAAGAATATAACTACTATAATACTGCCAAACATGTACAAGAATATAACTACTATAATACTACCCCTATGTACAAGAATATAACTACTATAATACTGCCCCCTATGTATAAGAATATAACTACTATAATACTGCCAAACATGTACAAGAATATAACTACTATAATACTGCCCCCTATGTATAAGAATATAACTACTATAATATTGCCACCTATGTACAAGAATATAACTACTATAATACTGCCCCCTATGTATAAGAATATAACTACTATAATCCTGCCCCAATGTACAAGAATATAACTACTATAATACTGCCCCCTATGTATAAGAATATAACTACTATAATCCTGCCCCAATGTACAAGAATATAACTACTATAATACTGCCTCCTATGTACAAGAATATAACTACTATAATACTACCTCCTATGTACAAGAATATAACTACTATAATTCTGCCCCCTATGTCCAAGAATATACCTACTATAATACTGCTCCTATGTACAAGAATATAACTATTATAATACTGCTCCTATGTACAAGACTATAACTACTATAATACTGCTCCTATGTACAAGAATATAACTACTATAATACTGCCCCCTATGTACAAGAATATAACTACTATAATACTGCTCCTATGTACAAGAATATAACTACTATAATACTGCCCCCTATGTACAAGAATATAACTACTATAATACTGCCTCCTATGTACAAGAATATAACTACTATAATACTGCCCCTATGTACAAGAATATAACTACTATAATACTGCCCCCTATGTACAAGAATATAACTACTATAATACTGCTCCTATGTACAAGAATATAACTACTATAATACTGCCCCCTATGTACAAGAATATAACTACTATAATACTGCTCCTATGTACAAGAATATAACTACTATAATACTGCCCCCTATGTACAAGAATATACCTACTATAATACTGCCTCCTATGTACAAGAATATAACTACTATAATACTGCCTCCTATGTACAAGGATATAACTACTATAATACTGCCCCCTATGTACAAGAATATAACTACTATAATACTGCCCCCTATGTACAAGAATATAACTACTATAATACTGCTCCTATGTACAAGGATATAACTACTATAATACTGCCCCCTATGTACAAGAATATAACTACTATAATACTGCCCCCTATGTACAAGAATATAACTACTATAATACTGCCCCTATGTACAAGCATATACCTACTATAATACTGCCCCCTGTGTACAAGAATATAACTACTATAATACTGCCCCCTATGTACAAGAATATAACTACTATAATACTGCCCCCTATGTACAAGAATATAACTACTATAATACTGCCCCTATGTACAAGCATATACCTACTATAATACTGCCCCCATGTACAAGAATATAACTACTATAATACTGCCCCCTATGTACAAGAATATAACTACTATAATACTGCCTCCTATGTACAAGAATATAACTACTATAATACTGCCCTCTATGTACAAGAATATAACTACTATACTACTACCCCCTATGTACAAGAATATAACTACTATAATACTGCCCCCTATGTACAAGAATATAACTACTATACTACTGCCCCCTATGTACAAGAATATAACTACTATAATACTGCCCCCTATATACAAGAATATAACTACTATAATACTGCCCCCTATGTACAATAATATAACTACTATAATACTGCCTCCTATGTACAAGAATATAACTACTATAATACTGCCCCCTATATACAAGAATATAACTACTATAATACTGCCCCCTATGTACAATAATATAACTACTATAATACTGCCTCCTATGTACAAGAATATAACTACTATAATACTGCCCCTATGTACAAGAATATAACTACTATAATACTGCCCCCTATGTACAAGAATATAACTACTATAATACTGCCCCCTATGTACAAGAATATAACTACCATAATACTGCCCCCTATGTACAAGAATATAACTACTATAATACTGCCCCCTATGTACAAGAATATAACTACTATAATACTGCCCCCTATGGGTGTGGACATGGACCTGTTCAGGTAAGTTTACTGTGATTGGAACTTCTGATTACTACTGTTCCGGATCTCTTGGCTCCTTCCTCTGGGATCTCATTAGCAGGCTGCGCTGTGGATCCCGTTAGCAGTAGATTAATTGCCCCCACTCTCCAGTTGCAGACAACTTAGTAGAAATGTAGAATAATTTCATTCGAAGCTCCTGAAACTTTGCTCAGAACTGCAGATTTTTCTTCTTTCTTCTTACAAGGAGACATTGAAGAAGAAGCCAACAATCAATAAGGCGGCTGAGCGGTGGAGCTGCCGCCGGAGCACGTTTCATCTTAAATGTTCAAGATAGCAGCCATGTTATCGTGAGGAACAAGAAGCTTAATGGGAACTCATTTCCCCGGTGAGCGCCATTTGTGCCTAGAAATTGAGGCAGGAACTTTGGGCGAACGGGGAAGATGTGCGCCTCACTGGGGACATGCTGTTGTTACGGAAAAACTAATTCACTAAAAATGGCTTACTGAATCAGGAAAAACTCGGACTGACAAGATTATCTCTCAGGCTGCCGCTCCTCAATGCTTCATGCAGCCGCGGCTGAGCAGGAGGTGGATCAGAGGTGAAGAAGTTGGAGAAATGTAGGACATATAGGAGGGATCGATAGCAAATCTGTATATCCTCTGTATAGATAGATAAAAAACAGAAGTTGTCCTTTTGTTACAAAACCCGTCCTGCGGCTCCATCCCTGGCAGATCTGTAGATGATGGGAGTTGTGGTGATTAGATGGACGGTCTTGTCACCGGAGGCCCTAAAAGTGATTCCCCCCTCGGCCTATAAGAGGCTCTCGGAGGCCCCTTGTGTGTAGTGACCTCTTCTTCCGCTTGTAGAGCTTGTTGGCCACTAGACGCCTCTACAACGCAGAGAAGAGATTTTACTCTGTATCTAAGCTATAGATGGCCCAACAGGGTACTAGAGCCTCCATACCCATCCGTATCACATCTTGTATCCAAGCTAGAGGCGGTACAACAGGTTACTAGAGCCTCCATGCTTGTATGTACAACATCTTGTATGCAAACTAGAGGTGGTACAACAGAGTACTAGAGCATCCATGTCCCCATATCACATCTTGTATCCAAGCTACAGGTGGCCCAGCAGGGTTCTAGAGCCTCCATGCCTGCCTGTATCACATCTTTTATCGGAGCTAGAGGTGTCTCAACAAGGTACTAGAGCCTTCATGCCCATCTATATCACATCTTGTATCCAAGTTTAGGCGGCGCAACAGGGTACTAGAGCCTTCATGTCCGTTAATATCACATGTTGTATCCAAGCTAGAGATGATACAGCAGGGTACTAGAGCCTCCATGCCTGCCTGTATCACATCTAGTATCCAAGCTAGAGGCGGTACAACAGGGTACTAGAGCCTCCATGCCCACCCGTATCACATCTTGTATCCAAGCTAGAGGCGGTACAACAGGGTACTAGAGCCTCCATGCCTGCCTGTATCACATCTTGTATCCAAGCTAGAGGCGGTACAACAGGGTACTAGAGCCTCCATGCCTGCCTGTATCACATCTTGTATCCAAGCTAGAGGCGGTACAACAGGGTACTAGAGCTTACTAGGGAGTAATGTTCCTGCCAATGGGTGTATGTATATGCATACTCACTGCACAGTATCACTTCTCCCCTCCTATCTATATATATATATATATATATATATATATATGTGGCACCCTGCCACGCCCCCTGTCGCTGGTGGCCGCGCCCCCTCACATCGCTCTTCTTCCACCAGGTATCAGCTTTTTGATTCTCCTTTCATCTCCTTGCAGAGTAGAAGATTCCTTCAGGTTGATAAGACGTTCACCTGAGAATGAAGCTTTTTCCTTGAAGTGAAGCATTGGCGCGGCAGCGATCACCTCTGGGCTTTCTCGCACGCCTTCGTTTGGCCCGCTAATATTGGCCGCGTCTATAATTGTAAAGTGTAATAGACTCTGATAGAATTTCATTTGGTTCTCATGAAGCTTGGATGGCGTCTGCGCCATGATGATTGTCGCGGCCACACATGGCTGCCCCTGACCTTATTCAGTCTTTGGCTAGATCTGCAAATATATTGATTCAATTATACGGAGATGACAAATGAGGGAACGGCGAAGAGGGAAAGGTCACCAGTCCGCCGGCGTGGAAATCTTCACCGTCTATCGGGCATTCCCAAAAAAGGAGTGAAGAAAAAAGGAATGTGTCGGCTAACAAAGTCTGGCTGTCCGCTCGTGATTACGGCGCCGCTCTCCTTCTGCTTTGGCGCTGCGCGCGTCTCCCCACATCTGGGATTTGGCGCTTTGTCTGCATTGTTTCTTTTATTCATGAAGCTTCATAACAACACAAAGTAACAAATGAGCGCCATGTCGCTAATCGTAAAAGTCCGTCCGCTGCGGCTCGTCTGCTGATCTGTGCACTGATTTATTCTCTGCCGCCATCTTTATCGGACTGCGTTGGGTTGCCTCGTAATAGACTTCTCTTGTTCTCTCAGTTCAGCCATGATGAAGATGGTGGCCGGCTGGTATATGGTATATAGCTCTTGTATAGCTGCCCTCGCTCGGCCCCTGCTTGCGTATGTTCTCCTAGTGCAACCCGCTGATGTCATCTAACGCACCCCACTGATGACACTGCCTGCTGCTTGTGGCTGGCATAGTAATTGATGCCACTTTATGACCCCATCGGCGGCCATGTTTGTTGTACAGATTTAGCAAAGTTCGCTTCGGCCGTGATAACGTTCTGCGACAAGTTATGTTAAGCCATAACTGCGGCTCTGAAAGTTCTGTTAATGCGCTAAGAGTCAAGTTAAACTTTGCTACATCTGTAACATATAATGCAAAGTCCTGCAACCTGACTTTGCGTTTCAATTTCTCACCATTTTCAAAACCATTGCTTGCTGTCAGTGAATGGAAACGTTCTAATTTACATCCAGATTACAGAATGCCATCTTGACCTATTTCTTCTCACAGCTGAGGGTTTGCTACAGTTGTATCTAGTCTTTTACAGCAGCCAATCTACACAGAGTGCAGTCCGATCTGCGAGGCTGCACATTCAGGGGGTCGGGCCAGGATTTGTACATTTATTACACTTGACAGAAATTGACCCAATTCTGATAGTTTGTCACTAGAGATGAGCGAGCACCCAAATGCTCGGGTCCGGGTTATTCGGGTCGAGCTTCTCATAAAATTTGAGAGCTCTACTCGAGTAACGAACCCCATTGCTACAATGGGAGACTCCTGCATTTTTGTATGTGGGACGCCGGGTGCCGAGATTTTTTTTTTCCTAGGTCTCTCCCCCTCTTCTTCCTCCTCTCTCTCTCCCCCTCTTCTTCCTCCTCTCTCTCTCTCCCCCTCTTCTTCCTCCTCTCTCTCTCTCCCCCTCTTTTCCTCCTCTCTCTTCTTCCTCCTCTCTCTCTCTCTCTCTCCCCCTCTTCTTCCTCCCCTCTCTTCTTCCTCCTCTCTCCTCTCTCTCTCTCCCCCTCCTTTCCTCCTCTCTCTTCTTCCTCCTCTCTCTCTCTCTCTCTCTCTCTCCCCCTCTTCTTCCTCCTCTCTCTCCTCTCTCACCCTCTTTTCCTCCTCTCTCTTCTTCCTCCTCTCTCCTCTCTCTCTCCCCCCCTCTTCTCCTCCTCTCTCTTCTTCCTCCTATCTCTTCTTCCTCCTCTCTCTCTCTCTCCCCCTCTTCTTCCTCCTCTCTCTTCTTCCTCCTCTCTCCTCTCTCTCTCTCTCTACCCCTCTTCTTCCTCCTCTCTCCCCCTCTTTTCCTCCTCTCTCTTCTTCCTCCTCTCTCCTCTCTCTCTCTCTCCCCCTCTTCTTCCTCCTCTCTCTTCTTCCTCCTCTCTCCTCTCTCTCTCTCTATCTCTACCCCTCTTCTTCCTCCTCTCTCTCTCTCTCTCTCCCCCCCCTCTTCTCCTCCTCTCTCTTCTTCCTCCTATTTCTTCTCTTCCCCTCTCTCTCTCTTGACAAAAAATTTGCCAATGACGCACGCTGCGTCGCGGCGTGGAGGTGCCAAAAAACTGGGGTGGGATTGAACATGGCTTGGTGCTCGTTCGAGTAATGAGCACCATTGAGTGCGCTAATACTCGAACGAGCATCAGGCTCAGCAGAGTACGTTCGCTCAACTCTATTTGTTACGATGTCTCAATGCAGGTAAAATATATCTTCCCGGAAGAGCGGACGGCTCGCCTCGCACCGCATTGTACGGACCCGATCCAACTGTAACAGATGTCACTGTGTGAGCGCGACGCGTTTACACAGCCAATAGCGAGCTGACCTCCTGATTATAAATGCAAAACCTAAGGGTCCACTCACATGGGCCTGGGGGGGGGGGGGGGGGGGTTGGGGAGAGGTGGGGGTGCAATCTGCAAAATCCACAGTTAGCCACTTGGAATTCCGTGTCTAATTCAGGGACGACACAGCGCCGTTGCAGAGTATTCCATCCCGTGCGCAGGCTCACCCGCAGATTTACAATTTGCATTTTTCAAAAATGCTGCAGTTTTTTCGTGGACTTTTTCTGAACCCTCCGATGGAGCTTTCTGGAATCTCGTCCGCGAGGCGCCATGTATGAAGATGGCCTTCAGCAGATCCCTATGGTCTGTACTCTGGAGGTTACCCAGCATTCCTCCGTATGAAGCGGTACCGGAGGCGTCTGGTACCGTATTACAGCTCGCTGCGTATATACCAATACCCAGGTGCACCAGGTCCGCTTTGCCTCGTGCGCTGGTTGATGCATCCGACACCCGTAATGATAAATCTGCAGCAGCGAGCAGTCAGTTTCGGGGACGGCGCCGTTCTCTCATTCTGGCCGCCACTTCATATAATTTGCTCCCAAGTTTGAGGAGTGAACTCTGCGCCCAAGTAATTAGGAGCTTCTTGAAGTTTGCAGTCCTTTGTTTCCAGCGTTTGTCCTTGTGCTCTCTCTGCCCCATCAGCTTCCTAATTAGCAGAGTCGTTGCGTGATTAACAATTCTCCCGGAGATTCGGCTGGATATTTGCCGGTCTTAATGAGTGTTTGCGGACAGCTGGGAGCTCCCTCATCCCGGGACCTCCACTGAATTGCGCAGACCTCTGTCAGGGCCCAGGAGTGAGAGCTGTCATTTTCTAATGTGGATGAAAATTGGTCAAAAGCAGCGCGGTCCTGGAGGAGCCAGAAGCCGTGAAATATAAATGAGGATGAATATTCATATTTAGTTCAATAAGTGCCAACTATTAATATACATGTCTGTCTGCGGAGGGCTTCACTCACCGCCGCTCGCCAGAACGCCTTGCAGAGCGACAAAAGTTTTACTGGAAACTCTGTAAAATAAAAGTTACACTCCAGAGCTCCGGCGGACTGTGAGGGCCCCGGGCCCCTGAGGAGGGACCGATGATGTCACCACACCTGGAAACACAATTCAGACCTCCCAACTTTTGAACAATGAAAGCAGGCACAACTTTTGCAGCTCATTCAGCGCACTGTGGCATTATATCTGTTACATTAGGCCACACATCTTTTATGCTACGTCATGCCCTTTGTGCCCCCTCACAGTAATAGTGCCCCTTAGTATGCCCCTGTATGCCGCCCCCCAGTAATGGTGCCAAAGCCTGCTACTCCTCAGGCCTCCTTCATTCAAGCATCATTTTGGCGCTCCGAGAGCCGCGCTAAAAATTGCAGCTAACGGAGCTCAAGATCGCATGAACGAAGAATAGCCATGACCAAGTCGCAATTTTTCTTGGCTGGTTGCGGCGTTTGCAGTGAGCCGACGCCGCGGCCCCCAAACCGCTCCGTCGACAAAACTACTTTAATCACTTTAAATGCCACACTAGAGGCACCTGTCATTGTCTAACAGTGCTAGCTGCTGTTTAAACTCCCTCCCCCTCCCTTTTTTGTCTGGCTCACATAGACCCCCATAGGAGTCTATGGAGCCTTTAACGTTTTGATGCGATAGAAATTTTGGCATTACAATAAGGCGCCTATATTTTATCATCGTAGGAAACCATTGGTTCCAATAGGCAGGACTTTTTGACATGCCTACTTTGTATCAAAGTCATGCTCATATTAAGGAGGCCTTAGGGGCAAGGGATGTGATATTTGTATAGTGCCAACTTATTCTGCAGTTCTTTTGGGTAATTTTTCATCCCTTACTAATTTTACAACCTCAGAGGGATGGAAGGCTTGAGCTGGCTACCTGAACCATGGGGGGACTGAACTTACAACCTTCAGGTTGTGAGCAAGAGCTTAGGACTGCATTCTACTGCCTTAACACTCTGAGCCACACAAGGCCCTAAGTAATAATGTCTCTGCATGCCCCTCTCAGTAATAGTGCCCCCACATGCCCCCTCTTAGTAATAATGCCCCTGTATGCTGCCCTTCAATAATGGTGACAAAGCATGCTACCCCTCAGTAATAATATCCCCTTTTATGCAGTAAAATAAAAAAGACCAGATGGCCTGGCGGGGGCGCTGTGCACTTCTCTGGGGGCTCTTTAAAGATTCTGTACATGATGGAGCCATTATACCTCCAGGACATAAGCCTGACCCAAACCTTGGAAGAATGAAGGAAGCCTATTGATCAGGAGCGGGTGATACTCTTGGCATTTCATCCCTCCCCTCCCTTCTGATTGGACCTGACTTGGGATATGTTCTCTCCACATGTTGTATGTTTTGGGGGCAGATGTGATTGTATACCCCCCCTCCCCCCAGCAGCACTACCTGTATTCTACCTGTAGTACTACACCATATTACTTTTGTTGTAATATCTGTTATACCAAGGAGGGTTCGTCTGGTACCTGTAGTACTACATTGCTCTCATCAGGTTGTATTTAATGATTAGCCCATTTCCTGATCGCTCATCTAGAGTCGCTCTTGCAGCTTGTATGTTCGGGGTGCGGTGGAGGCGCACAGGCCGCTCGTTATTATGGTCCTGTTGTCTAAACATTGTTTCTATATATTGTTTAAGTGTGTCTGTATATTCATGTGTGTTTAATAACGTTTGATGTATCAGTCTGGACTCCAGGCCGTTTATATCACAGAGGATTGTT
Organism: Eleutherodactylus coqui; assembly: GCF_035609145.1. Taxonomy (NCBI): domain Eukaryota; kingdom Metazoa; phylum Chordata; class Amphibia; order Anura; family Eleutherodactylidae; genus Eleutherodactylus; species Eleutherodactylus coqui. The sequence goes on from NC_089847.1 coordinate 138,865,135, forward strand.
TAGATACATTGTAACAAACCCTCAGCTGTGAGCAGCACTAGGTGGGTGTCCATTGTAATTCCAAGCCTTGCCATCACTGTGAATGGCACACTTCCATTCTTCTTCACCCATCTCTTCTCAACCAGCTTGGCCAGCGATGGGAGCGGACGGTGAAACGTCTAAGAGTCTTCACCGCCCCCATATGTCGGCTGTGCGGATTATAGGACAGTAACGACCCCATCATCTGATCCTGCGGGTCACGAGCAGGAAACCCTGAAAGATTCCCCACCAGTAATGCAGCCGCAGCACTGAAGTGGAGAAGACAAGACCAAGTGCCGCTCATTACCATAATTAACTAATTAAACATACATTTTCTATTACAACAGCTGGTTGCTGCATAATAAATGGGGCAGGTATGAGTGCATCCTGTGCACCGCTGAGGAGGGAGCACAACCACATTGTCAGCCTGATGCGTATATATCATGATGTACAAGAGCCCAGGTTATACCGCGCAGCAGAGCTGAACAGCATATTTATCTGCAGATGCAGCAGAGTCAGATTCTCTGCCTTCACCTCCCACTAGTGTTTAACTCTTCACTGGCTCTTTCATCACCTTCTGTAATACTTTGCATATATTGGGAAATAGTCAATCAAGACTCATTTGACATTCCGTTTTGGGTCTAGGGGGATCATAACCTATTGACACTTTTTTCCCCTTGTTGAGTCTAGGTGATTCATGACTCACTGGACTTTCCTCCTTGTGGTTGTGTTTAGAACAGTGTTTCTCAACTCCAGTCCTCAGGGATCACCAACAGGCCATGTTTTCAGGATATCCTATAGTACGAACATCTGTGGCAATGTCTGAGGTCCCGACAATAATTCCATGACCTGTGCAATACTGAGGAAATCCTGAAGACATGACCTGTTGGGGGTCCCTGAGGACTGGAGTTGGGGAACACTGATCTAGAAGGTCATGACCCACTGGCATCTCCTTGTGGTTAGATCTAAGGAAGTCATGAACCACCGAATGTCCACCTTGTTGTTGGCTGCAGTGGGTAATGATTGTGGTTGAGTCTACAAGACTTATGACCCAGTGGAATTTACTCCTTGTGATTCAATGACATTTACTCCTTGTGATCAGTTCTAAGAAGGATAGTCACATTGGGCTTTCTCTTTTGTGGTTGAGTCTTTGAAATCATGACCCACTGGACTTTCCCCCTTGCGCTTTGGCCTGCAATGGTTGTGACCCACTGGACCTTTCCTCTTATGGTTGGACCTAGAAGAGTTGGACTTTTCTTTTTGTGGTTGGGTCTAAAAGGATTGTGACCCATTAGACTTTCCCTGTTGTGGTTGGACCTTCCCCCTTGCTGGGTCTAGGAGGGTTATGACCCATTAGACTTTACTCCCCATGATTCATTGTAATTTACTTTCCGTGGTCAGTTCTAGGAAGGTTAGGCCTACAGGACTTTTCCCTTGTAGTGGGTGAAGAGGGCTCAGGATTAGAGATGAGCGAACACCAAAATGTTCGGGTGTTCGTTATTCGTAACGAACTTCCCGTGATGCTCGAGGGTTCGTTTCGAACAACGAACCCCATTGAAGTCAATGGGCGACCAGAACATTTTTGTATTTCGCCGATGCTCGCTAAGGTTTTCATGTGTGAAAATCTGGGCAATTCAGGAAAGTGATGGGAATGACACAGTGACGGATAGGGCAGGCGAGGGGCTACATGTTGGGCTGCATCTCAAGTTCCCAGGTCCCACTATTAAGCCACAATACCGGCAAGAGTGGGCCCCCCCCCTCCCAACAACTTTTACTTCTGAAAAGCCCTCATTAGCATGGCATACCTTTGCTAAGCACCACACTACCTCCAACAAAGCACAATCACTGCCTGCATGACACTCCACTGCCACTTCTCCTGGGTTACATGCTGCCCAACCGCCCCCCCTCCCCCCCACAGCGCACACCAAACTGTCCCTGCGCAGCCTTCAGCTGCCCTCATGCCACACCACCCTCATGTCTATTTAGAAGTGCGTCTGCCATGACGAGGGACCGCAGGCACACACTGCAGAGGGTTGGCACGGCTAGGCAGCGACCCTCTTTAAAAGTGGCGGAGCGATAGCCCACAATGCTGTACAGAAGCAATGAGAAATAGAATCCTGTGCCACCGCCATCAGGAGCTGCACACGTGGGCATAGCAATGGGGAACCTATGTGCCACACACTATTCATTCTGTCAAGGTGTCTGCATGCCCCAGTCAGACCGGGCTTTTTAATTCATAGACACAGGCAGGTACAACTCCCTATTGTGAAGTCCCTGTCGACCCACAGCATGGGTGGCTCCCTGGAACCCACCGGCGGTACACAGAAATATCCCATTGCATTGCCCAACACAGCTGAGGTAGTAATGTCGTGCTTAATGCAGGTGGGCTTCGGCCCACACTGCATGCCCCAGTCTGACTGGGGTTCTTTATAAGTGTACAGATGTAGTAAAAACTCCGTGTGCACCTACAGCATGGGTGGGTGCCAGGAAGCCACCGGCGGTACATAGAAATATCCCATTGCATTGCCCAACACAGCTGAGGTAGTAATGTTGTGCTTAACCCTTTCCAATCCAATTTGTATATGGTTTTCCTAGGGGGCTTACTCTTTTTCTGCTGTTATACAACGGCGCTATATGCTGGCTAAAGCCAGTACTGCATGAGCTGACACGTAGGATAGGCTCCGACAGCAGAGAGGCTGGCAATATACAGTAAGAGAACCCCGACGGACGTCTACCAACAACGGAGCTGTACAGCCTTAAACCCTAATGTCTTCACAGGTCACACAGTGGACTGGAAAGGGTTAATGCAGGTGGGTTTCGGCCCACACTGCATGCCCCAGTCAGACTGGGGTTCTTTACAAGTGGACACATGTAGGTTTAACTCCCTGTGGACCCACTGCCTGGGTGGGTGCCAGGAAGCCACCGGCGGTACATAGAAATATCCCATTGCATTGCCCAACACAGCTGAGGTAGTAATGTCGTGCGTAATACAGGTGGGCTTCGGCCCACACTGCATGCCCCAGTCAGACGGGTTCTTTAGAAGTGTACAGATGTATTAAAAACTCAGTGTGCACCTACAGCATGGGTGGCTCCCTGGAACCCACCGGCGGTACATAAAAATATCCCATTGCATTGCCCAACACAGCTGAGGTAACGTCAGCTGTAATGCAGGTGGGCTAAAAATTAATTTGATTACACTGTAGGCGAGGGCCCACAAAAATTGCTGTATCAACAGTACTAATGTACATCCCAAAAATTGGCCATGGCCAGCCAAGAGGGCAGGTGAAACCCATTAATCGCTTTGGTTAATGTGGCTTAAGTGGTAACTAGGCCTGGAGGCAGCCCAGTGTAACGAAAAATTGGTTCAAGTTAAAGTTCCAACGCTTTTAAGCTAATTGAAACTTATAAAAATTGTTCTGAAAAATTATTTGAGTGAGCCTTGTGGCCCTAAGAAAAATTGCCCGTTCAGCGTGATTACGTGAGGTTTCAGGAGGAGGAGCAGGAGGAGGAGGAGGAATATTAGACACAGATTGATGAAGCACAAATGTCCCCGTTTTGGATGGTGAGAGAGAACGATGCTTCCATCCGCGGGTGCAGCCTACGTATTGCTTACGTATCGCTGCTGTCCGCTGGTGGAGAACAGAAGTCTGGCGAAATCCAGCCTTTGTTCATCTTGATGAGTGTTAGCCTGTCGGCACTGTCGGTTGACAAGCGGCTACGCTTATCGGTGATGATTCCCCCAGCCGCACTAAACACCCTCTCCGACAACACGCTAGCCGCAGGACAAGCAAGCACCTCAAGGGCATACAGGGCTAGTTCAGGCCACGTGTCCAGCTTCGACACCCAGTAGTTGTAGGGGGCAGAGGCGTCACCAAGGACGGTCGTGCGATCGGCTACGTACTCCCTCACCATCCTTTTGCAGTGCTCCCGCCGACTCAGCCGTGACTGGGGAGCGGTGACACAGTCTTGGTGGGGAGCCATAAAGCTGGCCAGGCCCTTAAAGACTGTTGCACTGCCTGGGATGTACATGCTGCTCGATCTACGCACATCCCCTGCAACATGGCCCTCGGAACTGCGCCTTCTGCCACTAGCGCTGTCGGCTGGGAATTTTACCATCAGCTTGTCCGCAAGGGTCCTGTGGTATAGCAACACTCTCGAACCCCTTTCCTCTTCGGGAATCAGAGTGGGCAGGTTCTCCTTATACCGTGGATCGAGCAGTGTGTACACCCAGTAATCCGTAGTGGCCAGAATGCGTGCAACGCGAGGGTCACGAGAAAGGCATCCTAACATGAAGTCAGCCATGTGTGCCAGGGTACCAGTACGCAACACATGGCTGTCTTCACTAGGAAGATCACTTTCAGGATCCTCCTCCTCCTCCTCCTCCTCAGGCCATACACGCTGAAAGGATGACAGGCAATCAGCCGGTGTACCGTCAGCAGCGGGCCAAGCTGTCTCTTCCCCCTCCTCCTCATCCTCCTCATGCTCCTCCTCCTCCTCCTGTACGCGCTGAGAAATAGACAGGAGGGTGCCCTGACTATCCAGCGGCATACTGTCTTCCCCCGCCCCCGTTTCCGAGCGCAAAGCAGCTGCCTTTATGGTTTGCAGGGAATTTCTCAAGATGCATAGCAGAGGAATGGTGACGCTAATGATTGTAGCATCGCCGCTCACCACCTGGGTAGACTCCTCAAAATTACCAAGGACATGGCAGATGTCTGCCAACCAGGCCCACTCTTCTGAAAGGAATTGAGGAGGCTGACTCCCACTGCGCCGCCCATGTTGGAGTTGGTATTCGACTATAGCTCTACGTTGTTCATAGAGCCTGGCCAACATGTGGAGCGTAGAGTTCCACCGTGTGGGCACGTCGCACAGCAGTCGGTGCACTGGCAGCTTAAAGTGATGTTGCAGGGTGGCAGCGTCCGTGTGGGACTTGCGGAAATGTGCGCAGAGCCGGCGCGCCTTTACGAGCAGGTCTGACAAGCGTGGGTAGCTTTTCAGAAAGCGCTGAACCACCAAATTAAAGACGTGGGCCAGGCATGGCACGTGCGTGAGGCTGCCGAGCTGCAGAGCCGCCACCAGGTTACGGCCGTTGTCACACACGACCATGCCCGGTTGGAGGCTCAGCGGCGCAAGCCAGCGGTCGGTCTGCTGTGTCAGACCCTGCAGCAGTTCGTGGGCCGTGTGCCTCTTATCGCCTAAGCTGAGTAGTTTCAGCACGGCCTGCTGACGCTTGCCCACCGCTGTGCTGCCACACCGCGCGACACCGACTGCTGGCGACATGCTGCTGCTAACACATCTTGATTGTGAGACAGAGGAGGAGGAGGAGGAGGAGGGTGCTTTAGTGGAGGAAGCATACACCTCCGCAGATACCACCACCGAGCTGGGGCCCGCAATTCTGGGGGTGGGTAGGACGTGAGCGGTCCCAGGCTCTGACTCTGTCCCAGCCTCCACTAAATTCACCCAATGTGCCGTCAGGGAGATGTAGTGGCCCTGCCCGCCTGTGCTTGTCCACGTGTCCGTAGTTAAGTGGACCGTGGCAGTAACCGCGTTGGTGAGGGCGCGTACAATATTGCGGGAGACGTGGTCGTGCAGGGCTGGGACGGCACATCGGGAAAAGTAGTGGCGACTGGGAACTGAGTAGCGCGGGGCCGCCGCCTCCATGATACTTTTGAAGGACTCCGTTTCCACAACCCTATACGGCAGCATCTCAAGGCTGATGAATTTTGCGATGCGGACGGTTAACGTTTGAGCGTGCGGGTGCGTGGCGGCGTACTTGCGCTTGCGCTCGAACACTTGCGCAAGCGACGGCTGAACGGTGCGCTGAACTACACTGCTGGATGGGGCCGAGGACAGCGGAGATGAGGGTGTGGGTGCAGGCCATGAGGCGGTAGTGCCTGTGTCCTGAGAGGGGGGTTGCATCTCAGTGGCAGGTTGGGGCACAGGGGGAGAGGCAGGGGTGCAAACCGGAGGCGGTGAACGGCCTTTGTCCCACCTTGCGGGGTGCTTGGCCATCATATGTCTGCGCATGCTGGTGGTGGTGAGGCTGGTGGTGGTGGCTCCCCGGCTGAGCTTTGCGCGACAAAGGTTGCACACCACTGTTCGTCGGTCGTCAGGCGTCTCTGTGAAAAACTGCCAGACCTTAGAGCACCTCGGCCTCCGCAGGGTGGCATGGCGCGAGGGGGCGCTTTGGGAAACACTTGGTGGATTATTCGGTCTGGCCCTGCCTCTACCCCTGGCCACTGCACTGCCTCTTGCAACCTGCCCTGCTGATGCCCTTGACTCCCCCTCTGAAGACCTGTCCTCCTGAGTAAGCGTTGCACACCAGGTGGGGTCAGTCACCTCATCGTCCTGCTGCTCTTCCTCCGAATCCTCTGTGCGCTGCTCCCTGGGACTTACTGCCCTTACTACTACCTCACTGCAAGACAACTGTGTCTGATCGTCATCGTCCTCCTCACCCACAGAAAGTTGTTGAGACAGTTGGCGGAAGTCCCCAGCCTCTTCCCCCGGACCCCGGGAACTTTCGAATGGTTGGGCATCAGTGACGATAAACTCCTCTGGTGGGAGAGGAACCGCTGCTGCCCAATCTAAGCAGGGGCCCGAGAACAGTTCCTGGGAGTGTTCCCGCTCCTGAGCAGGTGTCATTGTAGTGGAGTGAGGAGGCTGGGAGGAAGGAGGAGCAGCAGACAGAGGATTCGGATTGGCAGCAGTGGACGGCGCAGAACTGCGGGTAGACGATAGGTTGCTCGAAGCACTTTCTGCCATCCAGGACAGGACCTGCTCACACTGCTCATTTTCTAATAACCGTCTCCCGCGTGGACCCATTAATTGGGCGATGAATGTGGGGACGCCAGAAACGTGCCTCTCTCCTAATCGCGCAGCAGACAGCTGCGACACACCTGGATCAGGAGCTTGGCCTGTGCCCACACCCTCACTTGGCCCTCCGCGTCCTCGGCCACGTCCACGTCCACGTCCTCTAGGCTTACCCCTACCCCTCAGCATGCTGTATTACCAGTGATTAGATTTCCCAGGCAGGAAATAAATTGGCGCAAGACTGCAGGCCAAATATAATTTTTGCCCTTTTTGGAAAACGAAAGGCCCCACTGCCTCTAGTGAATGAATTATCTAAGTTTAATAACTGTGCTGTGTCCCTGCTTATGTGTCACAGAACGTGAGGGTAGCAGAGTTATTAACTGTGGCAGAGCAGGTATTTTTTTTTCCCAATTAAGGAAAGCAAATGGCGAAGCCAGCAGTAAAGCGTAGCTGGCTGCGTATGATTTAGCAATGTTTTTCACGCAGCTCACACGTCTCCACAGGCGTAAGGACGGACAGAGGCTGGACAAATAGATTTGTTTTCAGTTTTTTCCCACCAACAGGCAGCACTGCGTATATTCTATGAACATGAGAAGTTTAATAACTGTGCTGTGTCCCTGCTTATGTGTCACAGAACGTGAGGGTAGCAGAGTTATTATAACTCTTGGAGAGCAGGTATTTTTTTTCCCAATTAAGGAAAGCAAATGGCGAAGCCAGCAGTAAAGCGTAGCTGGCTGCGTATGATTTAGCAATGTTTTTCACGCAGCTCACACGTCTCCACAGGCGTAAGGACGGACACAGGCTGGACAAATAGATTTCTTTTCAGTTTTTTCCCACCAACAGGCAGCACTGCGTATATTCAATGAACCTGAGAAGTTTAATAACTGTGCTGTGTCCCTGCTTATGTGTCACAGAACGTGAGGGTAGCAGAGTTATTATAACTCTTGGAGAGCAGGTATTTTTTTTCCCAATTAAGGAAAGCAAATGGCGAACCCAGCAGTAAAGCGTAGCTGGGTGCGTATGATTTAGCAATGTTTTTCACGCAGCTCACACGTCTCCACCGCCCGTAAGGACGGACAGAGGCTGGACAAATAGATTTGTTTTCAGTTTTTTCCCACCAACAGGCAGCACTGCGTATATTCTATGAATAATAACTGTGTTGTGGCCCTGCCTATACAATTCTTTCCCTGCAGTATCAATGGAGGGTGCAATGCTCTGCAGAGGCGATTTTGAGAAGCCCAAAAAAAATGCAGCACAGCCAACAGCAGCCTGGACAGTACTGCACACGGATAAATATGGCCCTAGAAAGGACCGTTGAGGTTCTTGAAGGCTACACTCACTCCTAACACTCTCCCTGCCTATGCAGCACTTCTGTCCCTAATGCCAGGTGCAACGGTCTGCAGAGGCGATTTTGAGAAAAAAAAAATCCCACTGCTAACAGCAGCCAACACACAGCTATCAGTGGCCCTAATAAGGACCTTTGGGGGGTCTTGAAGCCTACACTAACTACCAATTCTTTCCCTACAGCAGCTCCGGTATAAACAGCACTGTCCCTCATCTAACTCACACCGCATCTGAGGCGAGCCGCGGGAGGGGCCGACTTTTATATTAGGCGAACACCTGATCTCGCCAGCCACTCACAGCAGGGGGGTGGTATAGGGCTTAAACGTTGCAGGGGGAAGTTGTAATGCCTTCCCTGTCTTTCAATTGGCCAGAAAAGCGCGCTAACGTCTCAGGGAAGGAAGTGAAAGTAACCAGAACACCGCATGGTGTTCGTCACGAATAACGAACATCCCGAACACCCTAATATTCGCACGAATATCAAGCTCGGACGAACGCGTTCGCTCATCTCTACTCAGGATCCATTGGACTGTTGACCTCGTGGCCACCAAGCTCTCTAGACACCCACCTGGCCCACACACACTTGCTGAAGAAGTCATATAATGGAAGCCACTAGATAGTGGAAGCCCTGGGGTATTTGCTCCTTTTGCCCCCTCCTTATATTTCGGCCTTGATAACATTGCATGTGTTATTATCGGCCTCTAAGAAGCTGATCAGGAGATGCGTCCGATCGTCTGTGACACCTGAGATGTAGAACTTTGCGCAGACTTGCACATCAGATCTGTCAGTCCGTCCGGTCTGGTAATGCTCCGTCTTCGTGTTCATGTTGTCTTAATTGGAATTTGCAGAGATGTCAGATAAGATGGGGAGCGTCGATGTGTCTCTTTATATATTGTGCTCATCCCTGGCGACGGTGGCGGACGCTATCTGCAGCCGCTTTTTACTCGGGAACATTAAGATAATATCAACTATTATTCTAAGTAGTCGACATTTGTCATCTTAATTGATTCCTGGTTTTGTCCTGTCAGCTCCTCAGATTTTTCGGTGTGAATAAACTGTGAGCGGCAGAAGCTCGCCCTCCTGTTCCCAGCCTGGTGGTAATTATGGTGGCTGTTGCCTGTGCCATCCACTATATTGCCACCTCCAGCCCCTAGAAGAAGTTGTCCTTTTGCTGCAGTACCCAGCATACAGTTCCTTCCCAGGCAGATCTGTAGATGATGAGAGTTGTGGTGATTAGATGGACGGTCTTGTGGTTCCCCCCTTGGCCTATAAGAGGCTCTCGGAGGCCCCTTGTGTGCAGTGACCTCTTCTTCCGCTTGTAGAGCTTATTGACCACTAGACGCCTCTACGGCGCAGAGAAGAGATTTCACCCCGTTACCAGATGGGGTGCATTATTGGGATGTGAGAATCTGGAGGGTTGTATCAATGAATTTTCGCCACCGGGCCATTATGACCAGTCTGTTAGGGGGTGTTGGGACCAGTGGATGGGGGCACACAAGGTGACTGGGCTCAGGATGCCCCCTACAGACCACTAGTAGAGAGGAGTGTCTGACCAGACTGTTAGGGGGTGTTGGGACTAGTGGATGAGGGTATACAAGGTGACCGGGCTCAGGACGTCCCCTACAGACCACCAGTAGAGAGGAGCGTCTGACCACACTGTTAGGAGGTGTTGGGACCAGTGGATGGGGGCACACAAGGTGACTGGGCTCAGGATGCCCCCTACAGACCACCAGTAGAGAGGAGCATCTCACCAGACTGTTAGGGGGTGTTGGGACCAGTGGATGGGGGCACACAAGGTGACCGGGCTCAGGACGCCCCCTACAGACCACCAGTAGAGAGGAGCGTCTGATTGTCCGACAAGCACCAGCAGCTCTGACTGTTTTGTTTTCCGCCATCCAGAGACAGGGGGCGCCATCGTTACACCTCTGTGTCTTTCTGAACCATTTCCAGGCACTTGGCTGAAGGACATTTGGTCTCACGGCCCCCATTACATGTACGGCTTCTGACACCCATCGTCGCCTCCGTTTGCAGTGGTGAATGATGAAACTGGATGCTACGGAGAGCAACCAGGTTGTCTTCAGCGATTAATTCAGGATTAGTTTGGGCGCTGACGATGGCCATATTCCTGTCTGGGGACCTCGGGGTGAGCGCCACAATCCATCTCCCTGCTGGTGTGATGGTTCGGGGGGCCATCACATATGACAGTCGATCTCCCCTAGTAGTGGTACGAGGGACAATGACAGCTCAGCGATATGTTCAGGACGTCCTGCAGCCACATGTGTTCATCTCATGGCGGCTTCCAGCAGGATAATGCTCGGCCGCACACACAAGGGGCTCACAGGAGCCCCCACAACATCTGGGATATTAACTTCCACAGCCTAAGGCCTCATGTTGACGGGCGGATCAGATTCTGCATGCAGGTCCTCGCAGTGGAATCTGACCCTGCCCATGGCCGAGGACACTCCGGGTCTTCTACTTACCCATCCGGATGTTCATTTTTTGCCTTGTGGATGTCTGCGGAAGTGCCGGCCAGCACGCCACCGCACATGCGCAGTGGAGTTTTTTGCTTTAACTTCTGCTTATCCAAGAAATCCGCGGCCCATTCGCAATTGAATTGCAGACGGGTCACGGATTGGACGGTTTCCATTGAGATCAATGAAAGCCATCTGTGCGGGATCCGTACTAAAATGGAGTATGCTGTGATTTTTTTTTCCAGTCCAAAAGGTTCACAAATCCAATCTGTATGCTTTATTTCATTTGCGGATGCCCATGTATCCCTATAGGTGGCTTGATTTGTGGATCAAGCGGATCCTGAACTCTCAGCAACTGTTCACTTTCTTGGATCTCAAGGTCCGCACTGACTACATTTACTGTCATTAGAGAACTAGTCTTCTTTTTCTTCTTTGCACTTTTACTATCTGTAGTCCCAGCTGATATTTGGTTGCTACTAGCAACTACTTCAGTTTCACAGGAAACTACACTGGTAATACCTCTCTCTAGTTTGTCTTCACTTTTAGTACTACATGCATTCGTTTCATTATTTCTCCCCTCTACCACTAGGGGCACATTTCAGCTAACTCCCACATGGGTGGTGGCTGAACTCCCCGTAACAGCCTGTTCACACTCTGCCATCATCTGTGTAGATTGGAGAATACTTCTACAAGTTCTAGACATTTCACAGACAAAACCAAACATTCCACAATCCTTCTTTACATGAGATTTCTGTGTCAATAGAAAACTCTTTGAGCAACACATTTTAGCCATACAGTTTTCAGACGTGTTCTTTAGATGTTGGTGCACAGTATGGAGCTTCACTGCACCGTCCCACAAAGCAAACATATCATGCAACATTTAGTTATATTTACCTTATCATTTGCAATATAACCGTTTGCCCTCTTGCATCTATCAGTCCTTTAAAGTCCGCACCGCACAGAACCCACAGCCTTTAGAATGGCTTCCGTGGACTCTTGTCCTCCTATAGTAGCTTCTCCGAACAAACTGACAGACCTCTTTGGTCCCCGTCCAGAACAGTAGACCGCGGGACTACACCTGCACTCCAGTGGGGTTTGACTGGCCACTGTGCCTCTGGGCAATCATGCATGCAATAGTCTATTTGTGGAAAACCCTAACATGGCTCTTTTTGGTTGTTTCCCATAGCAACCACTGCACTTTTGATCCACAATGCACAGAGCCCCAACCTCTGCTTGGACCTTAGTTGCTCCATGGCAACTGCACCTTCAGCCTCCTGACCCTTTAAATGCAGCAGACTTTGTGTGCCATTCCCCGCCAGCGTACTCTTCACCAATTGTGGCAACCTGAGGTTTTTGCTTACGGGGTCGCCACTTTTCTTCTCTGCACTTCAAACTCTGGCTTTGCCAGCTTTATTTCACACAGCAAAACATTTACGTCACACACTGCAGCATAGTATAACTTCAGGGTATCCAAGCGGCAGGGTCCCTGTTACTATCTCCCACCTGGGGTGTCTATGGATTGTCCTCCCCTGTCAGACACGTGAAGGGTCCAGTCTGGTCCGCTCCGGACCTCAAGCTCCCAGTTCTTGATGCTGCTACCACATCCTCCCTCTCTGGCTTTCAGCAAGGAACTCCTCCAGACACACCCACACAGCTGTCCCTGCTGATTAGCACACAGAAGGCCTGCGTTCATGCCATCTGCAGGCCTTTCTGTGAACTACCTTGGCTCAATATAGATATATATTGTGGCAATTTTGGATTACTCGCCTCTTGGATTGCTGACCTCTCCATCCGGAATGGGCACCACACGTGTAGAGACACTCCAGTAACTTGGATTTCTTTAAACCTGGCACCTGCCAGTTTTATTCTACGTCGCAGAAATGTGTACAGCATATCACACAGTCCAGGATTCACAACCCACAGGGTCACCATCACTAGCCCCCAACCGGGCCATCCTCCTTTATCAGATGGGTGATGGGCCCAAACTGGTCCACACCGGACCTCAGGCTCCAAGTTCCTGATGGCTACTCCTACAGCCTCTCTTGCTAGCAGCTAACTTTCCTTCCTCTGAATGTGGTAGGAACTGATCTTTTATATCTAGTTCCTGCCACAACCACAGGTGTTCTATCACTTCTCAGGTATATATATATATATATATATATATATATATATATACTCCTTCTATGGAGGGGAAGTTAATCACAGTGAAGGAATATATATATAATTATAATGTATGTATGTGTGTGTATATCTATCTGTTTATATATATATATTTCCTTTTGTGGAGGTGATGTTACTCACAGTGAATGTATATATATATAATGTGTGTTTGTGTACATATATATATATATATATATATTCCTTTCATGGAAGGGATGCTGCTGATAATAAGTGCACACATATATACTCCTAGGGGAGGGAATGTTTTGACAATTAATGTATAATGCAGAGGCTGATACAATCTAACCATCTCTGAGTAAGATAAATAATTGATAGTGAGATGATTGAACTTCCAGATAAATAAATGTTGATTTATAATAGACAAATATTTCAGGATAAAGTCTCTTAAAGGAACAGTAACCTCATATTTCATGTGTTATACGGCAGGTCTGTCCCGAAGCAGCTTTAGGCTATCAGAAGCAGCTGAGCAGTGTTACTAGTATTTCTTCCCTCAACAGTAAGAGTTGCTCAATAAAATCCCTCAGCCTCATACTTACAAGCCTCCACTTACATAAAAGCTTGTAGGTAGGTTGTGGTGGCTGTATATGTGCAGCATATACTGTATCATCCTGCGCCCCACCATGTGTCCATGGAGTGTAGGATTAGTACTGTTGTCCCCTTTTGTACACATGTAGATGAGAGGTGAAGGCACAGGAAGGAGACTGCTGGGTGAATGATAGATGGATGTTACTGGTATTAGAGTATTATGTGAGCTGTATATCTTGGCATTGGTGTAGCGTCCCATAGGGAGACCCTGGACACCTGACATACGTAGGGGGCTGGGGGGGGGGGGGTATAGTTCTGATGTGTCACGGTGGCACTTACCAGACTCCTTCCCGGAGGGACACATGCAACCAAGGCCAGAGCATCACTGCAGGCCACCTAGGATAGCCCTAGGGTGTGACAATCAAAGGGTGTACCTCTACGCAGGGATCTAGGCTCCAGACGGCCACGTAGGAAAATTAGACGAGGTAGTACCTCTGCACTGGGCTTGAGAAGAAGTAGTTACTTACTAATGCTCTCTCTCACTCTTGGGGCTCACTCCACTAACATTCAATCATACATGGCATGGGAAATCTCTCCTCCTCTTCCATGCTTCAGTACATGGGAACTAAAGGTGTCCCCATGTACCTGGACCTCCTGAACAGCACCACTCCTGAAGACATGGACCCATCCCGCTCTCAAGCACTCACTCTTATAACTTCCTCTCACACCACATGACATGACAGACTTGATACATTTACATGCAGGCATTGGATTTTTGCAGGCATTAACCTCTCAAGCGCTGCAGCTGTGCAACACACACACTGGAAGTAACAAGACAGCTTTACACAGTGCATCTACATAGGACATACATGTAGGACAATTATAGGGGGGGCCAGGATGGGGTGCTGGGTCAATACATTGGTGACATTACATGGGAAGTCCATGGAGTATAATATGGGATTATATGGAGGTGTTATGTGGGCTATATATGGCAGTATTGACGGTGTTCTATAGAAAGTCTTTGGAGTATTATGTGGGTTGTAATTAGCAGTATGGACGGTATTACAATATTATGTGAAAAAGTGGGGCCCTTCTTTGCTAGTTGCCCCCTTTTATATAAAACTGACCCCTGTTGTGAGCCCCAGTGGGGATAGAACTTGTGATGTAGAGTGCTGCATAATATTCTGCAGTGTCAGTCATTACCACAGTTCTGGCATTTTATTCATTAACCAGGATGAGATCTCCGTGACCCCACAGAAGTTGTTAGGGAGTCGTTCAGTGATGCGGGTGACCAACATAACATGGAGCCGCGTCGCTCCTGACACGTAACGTGCCGGAATAATGAGAATCCACTTTTTCAATTTTATTTTAAAATATCTTAAAAGGAAGGAAATAAATTTGCAGCTTTTGACTCCTGATAAGATCACCCATTTCCTGAGTGCGGCCGCCCCTCCATCAACTCCAACCTGAGCGCTCCGGCCCTGAGAAATCCCATTATTTTCCTTTTAATTGGTAAATATTCATTACGTACCGGAGACTCGCGTCACGAGATAAACGGGAGTCTGGGGCTCCGCGGCCGCAAATACCCTGAATATAGCGAAGGAGGCGGCGGCTACTTATTAAAGGGCCAGCGCCGCTCCCACTGTTTGTGCCGCGTTATTTATGAGGTCATAAAAAAGACTCTTCGATAATTAAACTTCAAATTAATCGCTGACAGAAGCATCTGTGAGGCGGTAACGAGCGCGAAGACACAGCGGCAGCTAATGTATAAGAAAGGAAGTAACAGACTCCGATTATTAAGTCAAAGAGGAAAAAACTGAAAAAAGTGCAATAATAAATCTTCAACCCTCGTAAGATACAAAGCAAAAAATACCAAAAAGCACATAAATATAAGAAATATCCTGAAAATAGGGGATTCCCAGCAGCCCTTGTTTTTTTCCTCTTTCCTCCCCACTTAACATAATGCATTGGGAAACTTAAAAAAATGTGGGCAAAATTGGAAAAAACTCACAATCCCACCATTTTGAGGAGGGTTTTGTGTTTCTGCTGCAGTACAAGTGGTGTGTTATCCTTCGGCCGCTCTCACATATGCGTTCACTTAAATGCTGCTCAGAACGGTGGCATTTTACCGCGATTTTGAGCTGCATTTATGAACATGTCGCAGTATTTGACCCCATGAGGTGCGTTAAAAAGCACGAAAACGCTGAAGCATAGAGCAGACTGCGCTAAAAAAACAGCGGCGTTCCGAATTTGAGCGCAGGCCTGAGAAGCCCCATTTATAATAATGGGAGCAGTTAGTGTGGCACTCGGGCCGCCGCGCTAATCATGGTATTAAGCGATGTGTGTGAGAGTGGCCTTAGTCGGGGGGTCCGTGCAAGTACAGTGATGTCAGATTGCCATCATGTATTACTATTAGTAGTATTATTGGTACTCCTGGGCCTCATTCACACGAGCTTGGAAACAAAGACAGCTGCCGCTATTTCAGCTAATACTAGTCATTCCGAGGATTTCGCGCTGCAGCTTGTTCTTCCACCAATACGCCCGTGTGAATGGCCGAGAAAATGCTAAGTAAGCTCAGGACTTGATCGCGGCGATTCTTCCTTGATGCGATTTTACGGCCATACGGGCGACGTGTGAATGAGGCCTCAGTAATATTATTAGCAATGTTAGGACTCTTTCGCACGAGCGCATATCAGGCGCTGTTTTCACGGCCGACCGATATACTCTACAATCTGATTCATTGGATTCCAATGCATCAGATCATATGGCCGTATTCCCGCGGTGTAAAAGCAACCGGCCGGCCAATATAGCATCGGGCGCTTTTACGCCAGGCCAGGAAGATAGTCCTGGAACTATTTTTCCTGCCGGAATACATTGGCCGCTGCATGGGCTCCTATGGGAGCCAATGACAGCGGCCGGAGAAGGGAAGTGAGTTTAGCAGCGTGACTGATAAACTCCCTCCCCTTTCTCTGCTCCCCTCTGGCTGTTTGCAATGGGAGGGGGCGGGGCTAAGCCCTGCCCCTTCCCTGGCTGCGGACAACAAGTGGGAGCTTAGCCCTGACCCCGCCCATTGTAAATATCTGCAGGGAAGAAGAGAGGAGGTAAGTCGGGGTGGGAAGGGGGAGACAGCTAAACTGTCTCCCTACGCCCAACGGCATTGCGGCTTCAGCGTATATGCACCGAGGCTGTGCTGTCTGAATGGGCGCACAAACGTTTTTATTGGTAGCACTGTAGTACTATAAGCAGCATTATTAGCGCAGCGGGCGAGGAGATGACGGGGGTAGAGATGTCACGGTGGCTCTACCATCTCCTCCCCCCTAGGGGATGAACAAGACCTATCCAGGCCACTGCTTATGGGGAGGCTTAAAGGGGAACAATGAACAGAGCTGCGGTTCACAACTTACAGTTCGAGGTCTCGTGACGCCATCGTTCCTTCCTCTGCGGTGAAGCTGGATGATGGAATGATACCCCACACACACAGAGAATAGATGAAAACAGAGTCGGGAATGGTCGGCAATGTTGCTTTACTTGTAAACGCCAACACTAAATAGTCCAACAGTACATAGGCCAGAGCAAATCACCGCTGCAACCAAAGCTGGTGGTGATACAAGAAGGCAAGAATGACTATCGGGCCCACAGTCCCAGTTATCTGTGCAGCTCCTGGACAACATGCTCCTCACTCCGCCGGACTCTCAAGCCGTTAACACTCACTTTTAGCTACTCTCAGCACTGCGTGGCGATCTCCTCTCCTCTTGTTGCAGCCATTCTGAGGCCTGCACCTTGCTTGCAGGCCAGACCAGGTTTTGGGTGTGCCCTTGCTTCTCCTGGAGCTGAGGGGTGTGGTAGTTGCAGGAGTAACGTCAGTCAGCACCTGGTGCTGATTAGCTTGGCTCCTACTTAAAAAGTGCCAGCATGATCTCCTGTGCTGGTCAATCCTTCAGTAACCTTTGGACAGCGACGGAGGAACACACCTTGGCTGAAGCTCCTAGCTAAGTTCTTTTATGCTTTGGTTGGTTTGCTGTTTCGCCTTTCTTTTGTGCTAGGGCTCCCTGATAGGGACTTGTCAGTGGCTTAGGCACGCGTGTGGGCTCGCACTTGTCAGAGCAGTCGGTCCACCGAGTAGGCAGGGCCCCCTCCTGGGTTAGGGGACTATAGGGAGAGAATTCCCCTTAGTTTTATGTTTCCTTTTGCACTGTTGTGCCTTTTGTTTGTGTTTTTGAGGTTGCCCGTCTGGAGGACGCAACACCTCTGCTTAGTGGGAAGATTTCCTTGGGTTGTAGTCCCAGGGCCATTCTCGGGAAATCCCTCGGCCTCCTCCATTATCCACGCACAAACCAATCAGTGTTTGTGGGGGTCCAAGAGCATCTGCTCTCTCCTGCAGACCAGACTACTGTCTCTCACAAACTGACCAACGACTCTCCTCCTACACTCCTGCATTCCACCTTGCAACCTCATATATGAAGCATGGTCACATGACTTCCAACTCACAACACAAAATGATACATTTCCAGACAAAGACAACACATTTGCAGACGTTAACCCTCTCATTCCTGCAAACATTAGTACATTTAGCTGATTCATTCCACATTAAAGACGCTATACCAAAGTACAAAACAATACAACCTACATATAGCATTCATTGTGGAGGGGCCCCAGTGACTTTGGGCCAATACATTAGTAGCAGCATTAGTACTATTAGTAGTAGTATTAGTACTGTTGGTACATGATTAGCACTCTTAGGCCTTAGTCAGACGGGCGTTTTTACCCGCGATTTGCGCATGCGCATGCGTCCGGCGATTTTTTAAAACCATTGCTTTGCAATGGTATCGGACACATGAGCGCTTTTTATGCGCTCGTCCGATAAATTATAGAACAAAAAATCGCAGATCGCACCTATCTGCGATCTGCGATTCCTGTTCTCTTCTCTATATGAGCTCAATGGGGCCGGCGGCAGCAGCGCCGACCCCATTGAGAACATATAGAAGACAAATCATTCTTCTCTGCCACAGCTGTAACAGCTGTGGCAGAGAAGAACAATGTTTGCCCATTGAATTCAATGGAGCGGCAATACAGCCGCTCCATTGAAAGCAATGGGCTGCCGGCGTGCGTGGGGTGAATTGTCGGGAAGGGGTTAAATATATAAGCCCTTCCCTGCAATTCATCCTAAAATGTGTTAAAATAAAAAAAAAATTGTATACTCACCTTTCCGCTGCAGCCGGAGTCCAGCCGCGGCCGCTGTCAGTTCTCCTGAACTGCTTCTCGGCACTATTCAGCCGGCGGGGCTTTAAAATCCCCGCCTGCTGAATGATCTGCCTCTGATTGGTCACAGCCCTGACCAATCAGAGGCCGGTTTCACTCACACACCCATTCATGAATTCATGAATGGGTGAGTGACTGCTGCCTCTCAGCGCTGAGCCAATCAGGGGCAGGTCTGACTCACATCCATTCATGAATTCATGAATAGGTGTGAGTGAGGCATGCCTCTGATTGGCTCAGCGCTGAGCCAATCAGGGGGCAGGTCTGACTCACACCCCCTTCACACCCACTGCAGGACGGCCGAGCAGAGCTCCGGCTGCCGGCAGAAGGTGAGTATACAATTTTTTTTTATTTTAACACATTTTAGGATGAATTGCAGGGAAGGGCTTATATATTTAAGCCCTTACCGACAATTCATCCCGGGCTCGCCCGCAGCGCATTGCTTTCAATGGAGACGGCTGTATTGCCGTCTCCATTGAATGCATTGCGCTGAACAGCTCCGGCCCGTTTCTAATGAAACGCGGCTAGGAGCAGATTTTCGGGCAATTTGCGGGCAACTTGCGCGCACCGGTCACGCGCTTTGCGGATGCGCATCCGTAATGCGATCCGCAAATCGCGCGAAAAAACGCCCGTCTGACTAAGGCCTCAGTAGTATAATTACCAGTATTATTAGCACTATTCGTCCTATTAGGAGTTGTATTAGAGCTTTTAGTAGTATGGTAGCATTTTTAGTACTATTACCAATATTATAGCTACTATTATTACCATCAGGAGTATTATTAGTAATATTGGTAGCAGTATTAGTATTATTAGTGCTATTGTAAGTATGAATATTAGTAATCCTGGTAGTGTTATTAGTACTATTATAATATTGTAGTACTATTTAAAAAAAAAAAAAAAAAACTGTAAAAAATTGCTTTCTGCCGCCATATTTGACCCTTATAGCTTTCTTTCTGTTTCTGCTGATGACGCTGGTGGAACTTATTTTTTGCAAGGTGACCTTTGTTTTTATTGCTACCATTTTGGAGAGCAAACAGTTTTTTGATTGCTTTTTGTTATATTTTTTTGGAAACCTGGTGAAGAAATAAGCGCAATTCTGGCATTGTGTATTTTTTCTTGCAGCAGGGATTAATAATGTGATATTTTTGTGATCGAGGCTTTTACAGATGCTGCACTACCAAATATCATTTATTTTTTGATGTGACACCTGGGTAAAGGTTCTCTAATAAGCCCCAAGGTCGCCTTCACACAATCAGTAGACACTGTGGAATTAGCAGAAATTTTGCAGCGTTTCCAGTAGAAAAAAAACTCCTTCCTGCGGTGCGGAAAAAACTTCCACAATGAACTGCATCGTTGTTACAAACTGCTGCAGGTTTTACATCCACGGAACGTCTTTTTTTGCTGCGGATTTCAGCGCTTCAATTACAAGGGTGAGATTCTGCATCTGGTCTGTAAGTAAAAACAGTTAGAACTGTCAGATCAGCCAATGGTACTATTAGTAACAAAATGAATGTAAAGAACAAAAAAACGATATAAATTGTATGACCATGAATGCAAGAAGTCTGATCGGTAAAGTGGGTGAGCTTGAAGTGAGAAGGACTGATGAAAACTACGATATAGTCGGAATAACGGAAACATGGCTGGATGATAAGTGCGATTGGGTGGTGAATTTACAGGGTTACAATCCCTTCAGAAGAGACCGTGGGAACCAGAAAGGGGGAGGGGTATGTCTGTACGTTAAATCGTACTTTAAGCCGAGGCTACGGGAAGATATAGGAGTAAGAGAAGAACAGGTGGAATCTCTGTGGGTGGAAATACAGGGAGAAAAAAATAACAAAATCCTGATAGAAGTTTTCTATTGACCACTAAAAGTAGCAGAAGAAACTGAAACCTTATTATTAAGGCAGATAGAAGAAGTGTCAAACCGCAACGAAGTAATTATAATGGGGGACTTTAATTATCCTGATATGATATGGGAAAACGAAACCTGCAAATCTCACAGGGGTGATAAGTTGATGAGAGCAATTAAAGATAACTGCCTTATCCAACTTGTGCCGGAACCAACGAGAGGGAGGGACACTCTGGACTTAGTACTAACTAACAAACCAGACAGAATCATGGGGTGCAGGTTGAGGGGCACTTGGGGAACAGTGACCACAATATAATCAACTTCCAGCTGTCATTCAATAAGAAGCCTTATCAGGAAGTGGCAAACAAACTAAACTTTAGTAAAGCAAAATTTGATCAGCTGAGAACTACTATCAGTAACATTAATTGGGACAACATCCTCAAAAATGCCAGTACGGAGGACAAATGGGAGGAGTTTAAAAGGATTCTAATCACTTCACGTGAGCAGTTCATACCCTTTAAAAATAAAAGAACTTCAAGTAAAAGGAAACCAATGTGGCTCGACAAGACGGTAAGGGGGGCAATAAACGAAAAAAAATGAGCGTTCAAACTGCTAAAGCAAGAAGGCAGCGAAGAAGCGCTAAAATCATACAGGGAAAAAACAAAATATGTAAGAAAAGATCAAAACTGCCAAGAAGGAGGAGGCGGAAAGACTGATTGCCAAAGAGAGCAAAAACAACCCTAATCTATTCTTCAACTATATTAACAGCAAAAGGATTTGCACTGAGAGTGCTGGCCCTTTAACAAATAATGCAGGAGAAATCATTGAGATGACGAAGGGAAGGCAAATCTATTAAATAGTTTCTTTTCAAGCGTATTCACAAATGAAAAGGAAATGCCACACGAGATGCAGGGGAATAAAATGAACCCATCACAAAATATCTCATACCTAATGCAGGAGGAAGTGTGGAACGGTTAAAGAAGATTAAAATCGATAAATCGCCAGGCGCAGATGGAATACACCCAAGGGTACTAAGGGAACTAAGTGATGAGATAGCTAGGCCACTATATCTAATATTTATGGACAGTATCAAGACCGAGGTTGTACTATTGGATTGGCGCATTGCCAATGTAGTTTCAATATACAAAAAGGGGTCCAAAAGTAAGCCTGGTAACTACAGGCCGGTAAGTCTCACTTCACTAATGGGAAAAATATATGAGGGGTTTCTGAGAGACGCCATCCTAGAATACCTCAAGGAGAACAACGGAATAACTCTTCACCAGCATGGATTCATGAAGGGTCGATCATGTCAGACCAATCGGATCAGCTTCTACGATGAAGTAAGCTCTAGGCTGGACGGGGAGAGTCTATTGCTCTCGTATATCTGGACTTCTCTAAAGCATCTGACACCGTGCCGCATAATAGGCTGATATATAAAATGAGAAGCTTGGATCGGGTGAAAACGTGTGTAATTGGGTTAAGAATTGGCTCAATGATAGAAAGCAGAGGGTGGTAATAAACGGTCCATACTCTGATTGGACCACAGTCGCTAGCGGGGGGCCACAGGGTTCAGTATTGGACCCCATTATGTTCAATATACTTATCAATGACCTGATAGAGGGGCTGCACAGCAAAATATCAATATTTGCAGATGATACAAAATTATACAATATAATTAATACAACGGAGGACAATGTGCGGCTACAAACGGACCGAGATAAGCCGGGGGCTTGGGGAGAGAAATGGCAAATGTAGGTCAATGTGGATAAATGTAAGGTTCTGCACATGGGCAGGAGAAACGGGTGTCACCAATATACACTAAATGGGGTACTGCTAGGGAAAAGACCTGGGGGTACTAGTGGGCTGTAGACTTAACTGGAGTAACCAATGCCAGTCAGCTGCTGCAAAAGCTAATAAAGTCTTGGGGTGCAGTAAAAGAGGTATAGGGGCGAGGGGCGAGAATATTATCCCCCCACTATATAAGGCACTTGTCAGGCCCCACATGGAATACTGTGTACAGTTCTGGTCACCGGGACTCAGGAAGGATGTTACAGTGCTGGAGGGGGTTCAAAGAAGGGCAACTAAACTAATACATGGAATGAAGGGACTGGAATACCCAGAGAGGCACCAAAACTGGGATTATTCACCCCGGAAGAAAAACGGCTAACCGGCGACCAAATAACCATGTATAAATACATGAGGGGACAATACAAGGATCTCTGCCATGATCTGTTTATACCCAGGACTGCGGCGGTAACAAGAGGACATCCGCTACGTCTAGAAGAAAGCAGGTTTCATCACCAACACAGAAGGGGGTTCTTTACTGTAAGAGCAGTGAGACTGTGGAACTCTCTGCCTGAGGAAGTGGTGATGGCAGGATCCATAGAGGAGTTTAAGAGGGACTAGATGTATTTCTAGAGGGGAAGGGTATTACAGGATATAAATCTTAGGTTAATTGTCAATCCGGGTATATAGGAAAGTAGGAACTATTAGGGGTTGGTCCAGGGAACAGTCTGATTGCCATTAGGGAGTCAGGAAGGAATTTTCCCACAAAAGGGCTAATTGGCTCCTCCCTCTTGTTTTTTTTTGCCTTCCTCTGGATCAACAACACAGGAGGATAGACAGGCTGGACTAGATGGACATTGTCTTCATTCTGCCTAACATACTATGTTACTATGTATGGTATGCACTAGATTGGGGTGTTGTATCTATGTTCTGAGCTTGGTCCTGCTGCTGTATTTATGTCATTAGGCTGACTCTAGGGCTGTATTTATGCACTGTTTGATTCTGGTGCTGTATTTATGTATTGAGCTTGGTTCTGGTGTTGTATCTATGTAATTAGGTTGACTCTGGTGCTGTATTTATGTACTGAACTAGGTTTTAGTTCTGTATTCGTGTTATGAACTTGATTCTGGTACAGCATTTATTCCTTGTGCCGTTTTTCTGTGAGTATTCTCCTATCTTGCAGCTTTCTGCACCAGTACAACAGAGGCAGACTGACTATCAGTGCAATATATATTGTATTGTTTTTTTGCCGGGAGTGACAAAAACATTACATCCAGGGTGCCATCCAATCTAAAGCCGGCACCCCAAACGCATGTAAATGGATCATAAACGGATTCATAATACGTAAGTGTGAACGAGCGCTGAGATTGGGTTTGACGGGAGCGTTTCTTCATGTTCACATCTATGCCGGATCCTCTGCAGATCGGGTATAAATCCTGGGTCCAATCACCCAGCATGCTGCGCTATACAGTCTAGTAAAATGCCAGGTGGCATGGTGCAAGCTGGTTGTCCCCATCATGGTCGGCGGGGCCAACTGGCGCCATTCATATCCCGCACTTCCGCTACATTTGTTGCTGAGTTCTGAGAACAGAGCCGAACAAGAGAAATAAAGCCGCCCGCGTGCGAGGGGCCGTAGTCACACAATTGCGCTGTGAGAGTCAGGTCACAATTGAGAGTAAAATTCGCAGTGATATCCGTGACCGGGTAATTCCGTGCCGACGCCACTGCCACCTCCTCGCCTTATTTCATTAAAGAGTAAATTATGCGCCAGCGCCGCCGCTGCCTTCGCCTTTGTGCCATCTATACGGCTTCTTGTTGTTATTCTATTCCTGATACAATTCTCTTTTTTGCAAGCGCAAAACAAAGGAAACCGCAGCCGGCTCGGAGCTTTGAATAGAAAGTGTCTGATTGATAAGCCGGCCGCAGCCAAACCTGCTCCCGCTAATTGCCTTTCAAATGCCCTCATTAATCAAAGCAAGAAGAAACTCTGACAGGAGGCCTGTCACCGTCTCCCCGACTCCTCGCCACTCACCTCACAGTGTGAGGCCAAACCCTGGCCTTTTAACGGGAGAGTGCTGCCTGCGCACCGCCGCGCGCACCTGGGCTTATCTCCGAAAGGTCTGCCCAGCTCCGAGGCCTGATCCGTCTCCAGAGGCCAATTTACTTGTTATTTAATGATTCCTAACTTTCATGTTTGTAAATGAGCGCGCCGCACGATAACGCAGATAAACAAATTTAATTAGTCTCCTCATTTTTTTTTCTCGCCCCCTACTCCTGTGTTTATGTGAACGCCGCCAGAAAAACCGCAGCGCGGGGCTACAATGGAATGTGGCGCCAGGACACAGCGAGACGCTCAACAATATCATTGCAAATTATTTCTGTCTCTTTACGTCCCGCCGCTTCTGTCACTGATCCTAATGGGCCCCTCGAGTGGTCTTTGGAAAGATAAAATCGTTAGAGGTTGCGTAAACAAAACACCGCCGACGCTACTTTTATGTTGTTTGGCCTTTTTTTTTTTTACTTCTGTAGTTTTGTTTGCAGAGGAATACAGAGCGATGACCGAACATAAATGGCAGAGAGCCCGCCGTACGCACAGCGCCCGAAAACAATGGGGTGAAAGATTACATATGAGAAGAAGCTGCCATTCAGTATAATAAAGCCGTGGCAGACGCAGGGCCCCTTACCACGGGCTCGGGGGCTTGGACATTTAGGATGGTGCAAGTGGTGGCAAGGAAGGCACTAACAACCACACCCTGATGACTACCACGATTAGCTGGGGTGGCAACGGAAAAGGAAGAGGTTGTGTAAATTGGTGGAGAGGTAGGGGGCGCTATCTCCGCATGAGCCTGAGCAGCCGATGCCGGTCCATTGGCCGCCGGTTGCTAAATTTTGCTGCCTGCCAGTGAGGCAGCAGGGGAGCTTGGCAGGTGCTTAAGTGCCGAAATAAAGAGGCCATGGGTGATGTGGGCGGTAATGTGGTTAACGTGTCGCTGCGCAGAAGAATCTGGCCCACCCACGGGCGGCAGGAAGTATATAAAAGGCAGGAAACACTGTAGATCCGGCAGTGAGATGCAGCAACTGGGGGAAGAGGATTTAAAGCAGTAACAGATGAGCAGCTGTTACTGTAGGTGTGCGGATCTCATGTCATTATACCAGTGATGTCATCAGCAGGGGGCGGGCTGTGACGGCCTCTCATTATACCAGTGATGTCATCGCCAGGGGGCGGGGCTGTGACTATCTCTCAGACATGATGTTCAGGCAGGTTGTCAGCAGTAATTGATGATGTCACTGTAGTATAAGGTGTCAGATCTCATGTCCGATCACATGTCATTAAATCAGTGATGTCATCAGCAGAGGGCGGGGCTGTGACTACCTCTCAGGCATGATATACAGGCAGGTTGTCAGCAGTAATAGATGATGTCACTGTAGTATAAGGTGTCTGATCACATGTCATTATATCAGTGATGTCATCAGCAGGGGGCGGGGCTGTGACTACCTCTCAGACATGATATACAGGCTGGTTGTCAGCAGTAATAGATGATGTCACTGTAGTATAAGGTGTCTGATCACATGTCATTATATCAGTGATGTCATCAGCGGGGGTCATGGCTGTGATAACCTCTCAGACATGATACACAGGCTGGTTGTCAGCACTGATGGATGATGTTACTGTAGTATGGGGTGTTGGAGCTCACGGTGATCACGTCATATATCAGTGATATCACCACCAGGGGGCGGGGCTATGACTATCTCTCAGACATGATGTTCAGGCAGGTTGTCAGCAGTAATTAATGATGTCGCTGTAGTATTAGGTATCATATCTCATGTCTGATCACATGTCATTATATCAGTGATGTCATCACCAGGGGCGGGGCTGTGAGAACCTCTCAGACATGATATACAGGCTGGTTGTGAGCAGTGATAGATGATGTTGGTGTTGGATCTCACTGTGATCACATCATTATATCAGTGATATCACCACTAGGGGGTGGGGCTGTGACTACCTCTTATTATATCAGTGATGTCATTAGCAGGGGCGGGGCTGTGACTACCTCTCAAACATGATATACAGGCTGGTTGTCAGCAGTAATAGATGATGTCATGGTAGTATAAGGTGTCTGATCAGATGTCATTATATCAGTGATGTCATCAGCAGGGGGCGGGGCTGTGACTACTTCATTATATCAGTGATGTCATCAGCAGGGGGTGGGGCTGTGACTACCTCTCAGACATGATATACAGGCTGGTTGTCAGCAATAATAGATGATGTCACTGTACTATAAGGTGTTGGATCTCACTGTGGACACAGGTCATTATATCAGTGTTGTCACCACCAGGGGGCAGGGCTGTGACAACCTCTGAAACATGATACACAGGCTGGTTGTCAGCAGTAACAGATGATGTCACCGATTACCTTGTTCTAACGTTGCGGTCATCCATCATTAGCGCAGTGATACGTTGTTACTGGATGACGCTGGAGATACTTTGATCTTTTCAGTCCAATCCCCCATCTGATGGTTAATTTTCCGATAATGGAGCAGTCGTCCATTTGGCGCTGTCGCCGGCTATCTTCCTCCATTCTCGCCATGCGATGCCCTGCAGTCTTCTTAGAATGTTCTCTCGGCTAATGGTAATGTTTAAAGC
This sequence comes from Eleutherodactylus coqui, assembly GCF_035609145.1. Classification (NCBI taxonomy): domain Eukaryota; kingdom Metazoa; phylum Chordata; class Amphibia; order Anura; family Eleutherodactylidae; genus Eleutherodactylus; species Eleutherodactylus coqui. Next base: position 138,892,012 of record NC_089847.1, read on the forward strand.
GTCGCCGGAAAGTTCACACATCTAGGATTTGATGCGCCTCTCGCTCTCTCGGGCAGATTAACATTTCAAACGTGTTATAAATGTTTCAAGTAGAAATTGGTGTAAGTGGGAATAATAATGGACGCCGCGTAAGACTCTTAATTTCAAAAGTGCTGTCAGCATTCAATTACGGTATGAAAGCGAATCGGCGCGGCGCCCTGGAATAATGCAGCGCCGTACAAAGCTAAAAATATGCCGGATCCATTTATAGAAGCCGCCCGGCTATTTGTTTAAAGCCGTGCAGCTGGATAACTGGGTGATTGGACGCCGGCGGCCATGATTGGCCCCTATAGAGGCGCTTGACGTCCGATAAGGGACACAATAGTAAAATGTATACAGAGGGCTGTGGAAAAGTATTCACCCCCCTCTGATGTCACAAGTGGAACGTGATGTAATAACGAGCTGATCCCAAGTATTTCATAACACATGAACAAAGTGCTGCCCAAGTGGCGGCGCACGCTTAACCCTTTCAGGACCAGAACTGAGTCAATCGAATTTTGGAGGCAGTTTAAAACTATGGGGCAAATATGTTCCTTGGTCGTCAAAGGGTTAAAACTTCTTGTATCTCCTTTAACACTGAGATTCTGATGAGACAAGAGGTAGGAGCAAAACCCCTGTTCATATGACCCGCCCCCCAGGAGTGCCCCAAACCTTTCTGCTGCCTGAGAAGAAATGTGAAATCGCCCCCCGCCCACTGAGGGAAGTGTCCCCAATAGTAATAGTAACCCCCTTAATGGTCCCACTAGTTATAATGACCCCGTTAGTGGCCCTAGTAGTAACCGTAACTCCATTAGTGGCCCCAATACTAATACTGACCCCGCTATTGGCCCCAGTAGTAATAGTGACCTCCACAGTGGCTGTAGTAGTAATAGTGGCCCCCATAGCCGTTCCAGTAGTAATAGTGGCCCCACTATTGGCCTCTGGACCAGCATTAGCCCAGCAGGCATTTCGCTCACCCAGCCTGCAGCTCATTCATGGCCGGTAAAAACTAAACAACCTGCCGCCCCCCCTGAGTCCTGCTGATCGCCACCGGAGACCCTCAGCTTGGGACCCCCTTCTATGACCCAGAATGGCTCTGCAGACCTTCATGTGAATGGCCATCCTGTAATACTACATATCCCCGGCAGCGGCTGTGGCTCCCTGCGTGAGAAGTGCTGAGAGCGCGATCGGGGCGATCAGATGACCGTAGGGATAAAATAACAGCGGCGGTTCCCGCGTCCGTGCGGATATTATCGCCATCCGTTTCTCAGCCGCCACGTCTCTCGCCTCTGAGGACGGATTATTGGGAAAGTCTATGGCGGTGTTATCTGAGCATTACTGAACTGTATTCTCTATATGTATGAGGCGGTATTAGTGATCGCTCGGGTTAGAGCGCCTTCGCTTACAAGCTCTGTGACTTGAGAGCAGGCTCGCTCCCAGATGTTTGCTCTGATTTAGGAGAAATCTCCCCTAGCTGTAGTAATATACAGTCGCCTGTCCGCCGCTGCCGGGCTCAGGTACGTCTGGCTGCCGCTTGTTCTCCCTGCCTGTTTAATCCCCGCCTGCTGAAAAGCTTCAGAGCGGCGCAGGGAGAACAAGCGGCGGCTGTGATTGGCTGGCACTCGATCCAATCACAGCACTTACGGCGGGGGAATTCAAAGCCGAGCAGGGGGATGACAGCGGGGAGAATTCTCAAGCAGATTGCAGCACAGGCGGGGAGATCACCGCACCGGGGACACAGACGCCGGCTGGGAGGGGAGTATTGTGGGTTTTTTGTTGTTTTTTAGCCGAGGGGCGGGCCTTATCAGCATAAACAATGTGCTGAAAAACTCGGCTTATACTGGAGTATATACGGTAATTAAAACGAGGTCTAGGAAAACACGTTTTTTATCATCGGCCCCAATAATCGTTATCCTGCCAGCTACAAGGATGCCAGAAGCTGCCGCTGGACCCGCCGGATGTGAGCGTGATCGCTGTGATTGTGGGGCGGCCTGCCCTGCATTATTTCAAGTTGCTGCTGAGGGACCAACAGTCTCCATGGCAACCTGTAAACAATGCCGGGCCTGGTACCGCCTTAGATGGTCTCCTATCCTTTCTATGGGCGCTGCGTTCCCATTTGACGCTGAACGCACGACATATATCCGTCTCCTTTTTCTGGACGCGACCTTCGTGCGATCAGCGCAGCCCTCCATCTTTCATTTACACAGCATTGCCCACAGCCATGGCGTTAGATGCCAACGTTCAGAGCCTGCGTCTAACGCCATGAACAGACGCGTGTGGCGGAGGGGCCGAAGACCCCACTATTCTGAGAGTCGTTCTGCCTGCAGCAAACCTGATTGGTCACAAAGAGTCACCTGACACTTTCCAGAAGTTTCTAGAACTTGTTTATAAGTTCATTAGTGCCGCGAGCAAAACTGCATCCTGTGCAACACAAAGGGAAGAAGATCCGGTCACCGGAGCAGAAGACAAAGCGATTATTATATTGTATTATTTGGGTATTTGTTATTATTTGGCCGCACTATTCGGTGTTATTATTTAGTCACAATATGACCGTATTATGTGAAAACTCCGTAGCAGTATGCATAGTAATATAGTAACATAGTATGAAAGGCTGAAAAAGACCCCCGCCCGTCCAGTCCAGCCTATTAACCACCAATGTTGATCCAGAGGAAGGTGAAAAAACACTCCCTGAGGTAGAAGCCAGATGACCGACCCTCCTGAAGTTATCAATGATTGTATACGGTATATCCTTCTGGCACTGATGAACAGCATACATTGTGCAGATTAGAATAGGGCTGATCCCTCTGCACTGTGGCAACCTGTTCCACTCATTGATCCCCTCACTGTCTAATATCTAATCTGTGTCTCCTCCCTTTCAGTTTCATGCCATTGCTTCTAGTCTTTCCTTGTGCAGATGAGAATAGGGCTGATCCCTCTGCACTGTGACGGCCCTTCAGATATTTGTAGACCGCTATTAAGTCTCCTCTCAGCCTACCCATTCCCCAATCCTTTACCCGCTCCCCATAGGACATGATCTGCAGCCGCTCACCATCAGTATTATGTGGTAACTCTATAGCGGTATTATGTTAGCAGCGACAAACGGCATTCTAAGGCCGGTTTCACACGGGCGATAAAATCGTGGGATTTTTGGCGAGAGTCAGTAAAAACGCAAACTGTGAAAGCGATGATTTTTAATGGTTTCCTTTTTATCTGCGATGCTCTCACTAATGCGATGTTGCGAGAACAAAAAATCGTCGCACGCTCTATCTTTCTGCGATGTGCGATTTTTATTTTCTTAACCTCCCATGTCTCCCCGCGGAGTCTCCTTTTTATCGCATCACAAACGTGTGTTGCGATTGTAACATAAGCAACGCTTAAGCTCAAAAATCACGAGAACAAAGACGCCATTTTCTTGCGGCAAAATCGCGATTGCCCTTGTGGAACTAGCCTCAGGGTATTATAGTGTGGTATTATTTGGGCACCGTACGTTAGTATCACGCGATAACGCTATTATTTTGGCACTTGTTTTGTACTACGGTATTTAGTGGTATTTTCAGGCACAATATGGCGGTCATGTGTCACACAGGCGAATGCGCCACTTCTACCTCCCCTTCCCCATTTTGACTTGTTGTAACTTTTTTGATCTTCCATGTTGTTCTCCGGACTCTCCCTGCTGATGACCTCAGTGATGGGGTGTCCATGTGTTGTGTGATGCAGGCTGCGCCCGAGGGTCTTTGGCGCACTTCCTGCTGATGACCTCATTGATGGGGTGTCCATGTGTTGTGTGAGGCAGGCTGCGCCCGAGGGTCTTTGGCGCACTTCCTGCTGATGACCTCATTGATGGGGTGTCCATGTGTTGTGTGATGCAGGCTGCGCCCGAGGGTCTTTGGCGCACTTCCTGCTGATGACCTCATTGATGGGGTGTCCATGTGTTGTGTGAGGCAGGCTGCGCCCGAGGGTCTTTGGCGCACTTCCTGCTGATGACCTCAGTGATGGGGTGTCCATGTGTTGTGTGAGGCAGGCTGCGCCCGAGGGTCTTTGGCGCACTTCCTGCTGATGACCTCATTGATGGGGTGTCCATGTGTTGTGTGAGGCAGGCTGCGCCCGAGGGTCTTTGGCGCACTTCCTGCTGATGACCTCATTGATGGGGTGTCCATGTGTTGTGTGATGCAGGCTGCGCCCGAGGGTCTTTGGCGCACTTCCTGCTGATGACCTCATTGATGGGGTGTCCATGTGTTGTGTGAGGCAGGCTGCGCCCGAGGGTCTTTGGCGCACTTCCTGCTGATGACCTCAGTGATGGGGTGTCTATGTGTTGTGTGATGCAGACTGTGCCCGAAGGTCTTTGGCGCACTTCCTGCTGATGACCTCATTGATGGGGTGTCCATGTGTTGTGTGAGGCAGGCTGCGCCCGAGGGTCTTTGGCGCACTTCCTGCTGATGACCTCAGTGATGGGGTGTCTATGTGTTGTGTGATGCAGACTGTGCCCGAAGGTCTTTGGCGCACTTCCTGCTGATGACCTCATTGATGGGGTGTCCATGTGTTGTGTGATGCAGGCTGCGCCCGAGGGTCTTTGGCGCACTTCCTGCTGATGACCTCATTGATGGGGTGTCCATGTGTTGTGTGAGGCAGGCTGCGCCCGAGGGTCTTTGCCGCACTTCGCATTAGCCAGCCTTGTTTTAATATTTCATATTGCAGTAAATTGTTTTTCTAAATTGGTCTCGCCATCGGATGTGCAACGGACGCAGCCTGGAACTGAAAACGTCCGATTCTTCTTCTCACACTATTAAATCTCCAGATGAAACATAAAACGCAGCGGAGATGATTACAACCTTCTCCTCGTTATAATAGAGGCTCGCGATCACGATACGCAGGAATGCAAACGATGAAAAACGTGCAAAATAAAACCCGTAAAACTGCGACGGACCGATGAAATATAAATGCGAAAATAAAAAAAAAGGAATCAACAAACGCCGTCCCCTCCCCCGCCCTGCGAGGTGACGGCCGCTCTATAATGATAATGAGCGCTTATTACGAATGCATGGGGCGGCCTGCGAGTCATCTGTCAGCGTGCGGCCGTGGAGGTGATCGCCTGCCGCCTCGCTCCGCTCCTCAGATAATAAGGATTGATAAAATGTTAGGGCCAAAATGTTAAAAATGCTGCTATCGATTAGCAGGCGCGGTAATAATGAAGGCGCGAGGCCCGGCGACGGCGGCCATGGATCACTGTGACAACGCCGCCTCACATTGTGAACGAGGACAATTAATCCCAGCGAGTCACAAATCGCAAATAAAGGAGTCGCCAGCTCATTACCGCACGACCTTGCTAAACGGCCTTGAGAGCGCCGCTGACCTTTCACTATCCGGAAAGTTTATAATGTGTCTGATTGAGAAATAACCGCCGCTCAGATGTTTCCTTCTAATTCCAGGACTTTGGCGGCGGCGAGATGAGACGAGCGTCCAGCGCCTGCTAATAGCTGGGATTAAAAATGCATTACCTGGGCTAATGAATAAATAGCGAGTAAACAGCGCGGTGATGGAAACGCCAGGCAGGCGCAAATACATGAATATCAGCAGGGAACTGCAAATGAGATGGGCGCAGGACCAAGGCGAAAGGGGAGGAGCTCTCCACAACAGCCAATAGGATTGCTGCTTTTTATACTGTGCAGGAATGTGATTGGTTGATTGAGAGGATGGAGGGCGGAACCACTCCATGTAGCAGAGGTGCTGCAGCAGCGGCAGAGACTTGGCATGAAGACCCGCGAATTGGTTCAGGATGAATATAGGCGCTATAGGCTCCTCCCATATAGGAGGCTCCCAGCCGTCCAGGACTCCGCAGGATCTGGAGGATGTCTCAGGATGCAGGAGATGTCCAGCAGAGGCGGGTGGGAATGGAGTGGAAGGACTGAGAAGGGCAGGGGGGACATTATTACTGGGGGGTAGAGAGGGGACATTATTACTGGGGGTCACGGGGGGACATTATCACTGGGGGGCATGTGGAGGTATTACAACTGGGGGCATGGGGGACATTATGACAGGGGGGGGGCAGGAGGGGACATTATTACTGAAGATCACGGGGGGACATTATTACTGGGGGGGCATGTGGAGGCATTACCACTGGGGGTAGGTAGGGACATTATTACTGATGGGGACAACAAGGACATGTTAACAAAGGGGTCCAAGTGGGGGCTTTTGATACTGAAGGGAACATACGGGTGCATAATACTGGAGGGTTTGTGGGGGCATAAAGTTACACTATTACTGTAAGCGGGTTACTAATGGGTCCTATTAGGGCTCCTGCACCCTGGTGAGAGCAGCATCAGGATGTGATTGACACCCTGATATCGCCCTCACAACCCTTCTGAAGCCCTGGATGCAAGGTGTCTCCGCAGGGAAACAGCCTCCCATCCCTGAAGGGCTGAAGGAGTCCCCTGCCACTGCTGTCACAGCCACGGCAGGAGATGGTGATTTTCTCCCATTGATTTCAATGGGACCGGCGGCCTCTTCTGGCCGGGGATTGAAAAATCCCGCATCCTGAAAGCGCTGCCTCTGATTGGCTGAGCGCTGTGACCAATCAGACCAGTGCTTTCAGGAGGTGGGGATTTTTCTATCCACAGCCAGAAAAGAAGCTGATGAAGAGTGTCGGGCACGTGCTAGAAGACGCGCCAGCGGTCTCCAGTATAATTTACCTTTGGGGATACAACGTTATCAAACTTTCATCCTGATTATTTCCATTCCCTCTTTTTTAATGTATAACAAGACTTTGTAGAGATTGTCACATTGTGAGGAAGGAGCGGGTAAGACGGGGCAGAAGGTGTAGCTGTAGGTGGAACCCAGAGACGGGGCCAGAAACACAATCATTGGACAAGGTCTAGAAATAGCGCAGCGTAAGCCGGTATGTGGGGCAGCCTGAGTCGGTATGTGGAGCTCCACCTGCAACCATCACTTTCCCTAGTGATGACATGGACAATCCCGTCTCTACTCTGCGGGCAGTGTGCATGTACCATGTAACTAACAGATGGGCACCACCACCCAACCAATAACTGGGGTCCAGCAAAGGATGAAGAACACACTGAAGAAGCAAAGCCATAACAATGGAGCGACATAATAACGACGAGCTTCTATGAAGATGGAGACCGGGGTTTAACATAACGGGTGTCCTATATCCCCACAGCATATATCTCAATAAATGACTCCTTAGACGAGACAGAGAACCGATCCCAACGCAACACCCATAAACTCCGAATCCCCAAGTACAGATATCTGCAGTAGGACTTCTAGTATGCTGTAACACCCTGAATAGAAATACGGCCTCGTTCACACGAGCGACAAAGTAGCGTTGCAACAATGCGACAAATTGCGTGTTTGTTCAGCCCATGCTTTCCAATGGGTTTGTTGTGGAGTGTGCGACGTCCCGACACAAAAACCTCACGGGTCCGGCGACATGCACGCAACTCGTGATGTTTTGTAGACCATGTTTCCCTAAGGAGCCTTCCTTTTTGTTGCATCGCACGAAAACGCGATTTTCATGCGGAGCGATGTAACTTTGACAGTTGGAAATCCTACTGTCAGAGCCCTAATCTAAGCTCTGGCTGCAAAAAAAACTAAAAAAAAAGGATACTTCACCTTAGAAGCGCTGTCCGGCTCCACTGCAGCTTCTTCCCGGTCCCCGGCACTATTGCTCTTCATCTCTTGTGGCCAGGGATTGAAGAATCCCCATTTCCTGGAAGTGCTGCCTCTGATTGGCTGATGCTTAGCACTGGCTGACTCGAGCACTGGCTGTGATTGGCTAAGTGTCAGCCAATCACAGCCAGAGCTTCCAGGAGGAGGAGGACTCCAGGGCTGTGGTGGAGTGCTTGACCCGGTGCAGAGAAGGGCTCCATGGCTGTGGTGGAGGTGGAGACCTGGCGCAGAGGAGAACTCCAGAGCTGTGGTGGAGGGAGAGACCTGCTGTAGAAGAGGACTCCAGGGCTGCGATGGAGGGAGAGACCTGATGTAGAAGTGAACTCCAGGGCTGCGGTTGAGGGGGAGACCTGATGCAGAGGAGGACTCCAGGGCTGTGATGGAGGGTGAGACCTAGTGCAGAGGAGAACTCGAGGGCTGTGGTGGAGATCTGGCGCAGGGGAGGACTCCAGAGCTGTGGTGGAGAGAAAGACCTGGTGCAGAGGAGGACTGCAAGGGCTGTGGTGGAGTGGGAGAACTGGTGCAGGGGAGGACTCCAGGGCTGTGGTGGAGGAGACCTGATGTAGAAGAGGACTCCAAGGGCTGTGGTGGAGTGCGTGACCTGGTGCAGAGAAGGGCTCCATGGCTGTGGTGGAGGGGGAGACCTGGTGTAGAAGAGGACTCCAGGGCTGTGGTGGAGGGAGAGACCTGGTCTAGAAGAGGACTCCAGGGCTGCGGTTGAGGGGGAGATCTGGTGCAGAGGAGGACTCAAGGGCTGTGATGGAGGTGGAGACCTGACACAGAGGAGGACTCCAGATCTGTGGTGGAGAGCAAGACCTGGTACAGAGGAGGACTCCAGAGCTGTGGTGGAGGGAGAGACCTGCTGTAGAAGAGGACTCCAGGGCTGCGATGGAGGGAGAGACCTGGTGTAGAAGAGGACTCCAGGGCTGTGGTGGAGGGGGAGACCTGGTACAGAGGAGGACTCCAGGGCTGTGGGGGAGTGCAAGACCTGGTGCAGAGAAGGGCTCCATGGCTGTGGTAGAGGGTGAGACCTGGTGCAGAGGAGAACTCTAGGGCTGTGGTAGAGGGGGAGACCTGGTGCAGAGGTGGACTCCAGGGCTGTGGTGGAGGTGGAGACCTGGTGCAGAGAAGGGCTCCATAGCTGTGGTGGAGGGTGAGACCTGGTGCAGATCAGAACTCTAGGGCTGTGGAAAAGGGGAAGGCCTGGTGCAGAGGTGGACTACAGAGCTGTGGTGGAGGCCTGGTGCAGAGGTGGACTCTATGGCTGTGGTGGAGGTGGAGACCTGGTGCAGAGGAGAACTCCAGAGCTGTGGTGGAGGGAGAGACCTGCTGTAGAAGAGGACTCCAGGGCTGTGATGGAGGGTGAGACCTAGTGCAGAGGAGAACTCGAGGGCTGTGGTAGAGGGGGAGACCTGGTGCAGAGGTGGACTCCAGGGCTGAGGTGGAGGTGGAGACCTGGTGCAGAGGAGGACTCCAAGGGCTGTGGTGGAGGTGAAGACCTGGTGCAGAGGAGGACTCCAAGGGCTGTGGTGGAGTGGCAGACCTGGTGCAGAGGAGGACTCCAGGGCTGTTGCGGAGGGGGAGACCTGGTGCAGAAGAGGACTCCAGGGCTGTGGTGGAGGGCGAGACCTGGTGCAGAGGAGGACTCCAGGGCTGTAGTGAAGTGGGAGACCTGGTGCAGAGGACAACTTCAGGGTTGTGGCCAGCTCATTGATGTAGATTTTGAAGAGCGTTGGGCTCAGTCTGCAGCCTTACCTGATTCTTCGACTCTGCTGGAAAGAAACTCTTCTCCTCCAGTTCCCATTCATGCTGCACCTGCTTTCAGTGTAGGAGCTCTTGATGACATTACATGTTTTCCCTCCTATTCCACTCTCGAACAGTTTCAGGAACAGGCCAGGGTGCCATAAGGAGTCAAAAAGCTTTCTCAAGTCCACAAAACAAGAGTAGATCTATCTATCTATCTATCTATCGCCGCCTGCAGACGAGCGGGTCGGATCCGGCAGCGAGAGTTCTCGCCGCGGGACCCGACCCGAGAGCCTGCAGGGACGAGCGCGTACTCACCCGCGCCTGGTGGCCCCGGCTCTTTCATGTGCCGGCTGCGGCGCAGCCGGCGCATGCGCAGACCGGAGCCGGCGGCCGGGTGAGTGCGTGCTCCGCACAAAAATAGGACATGCAGCGGTTTGTTTGCCGCGCGAGATTTCGCGCGGACAAACCGTGGCCGTCTGCATAGGAGTGCGTATTGTAATGCACTCCTATGCAAACTTTCAGTGGCGGAAATACCCGCAGGATTTCCGCCCGTGTGCAGGCGGCCTATCTCATATCTATCTATCTAAGCTACAATGCAACAAAGACATTGTAGACGGCAGTCTGTAGACAGATGACCCCTGGTGCGATTGCACTTATATACTGAAGGTAATTTATGCCGCGCACGCCTGATGCTGGGGATGTATAGAAGTCTTGGCGGCTCTGAGCACTGTAGATAAACGTGTTGGGAAGATTTCGCCTTCTTCTGTGTGTTTTGATGATGGGAGGTAATCGACTACAGAGGCGTTCAGAGGGCTCTTCTTTCCCCGTAACTCTGGATATGGTTCTCACAGCGGGCGCTCCGGCCTCATACTGGGACGGCTTTAAATACCAAGTTTGGTAATTCATTTTGTAGAGGATATTTAACTTTTCATGAGAAAAAATATGGGCAGAAGCGGCGCAGAAAGAAATCGCAGATTACGTTCCGTAAATTACTAAATTATTACAAATTATTTCCAGACCGTAAAACACAAAAAAAATCTGTTTATGAACTCAAAATCTGCGCAGCGGACAGGACAGAAAAGTGCTGCAACTTTCTAACATACAGTCTTTGTCAAAATCACTCCGCCTCCAGAACAAGTTGTCGTTTTGCTGCAAACCTCTGTATGCAGCACCATCTCAGGCTGATATACAAAGGATTAGATGGACGGTCTTGTCACCGGAGGCCCTAGAAGTGGTTCCCCCCCGGCCTATAAGAGGCTCTCGGAGGCTCCTTGTGTGTAGTGACCTCTTCTTCCGCTTGTAGAGCTTGTTGGCAACAACAGCCCTTCAGATATTTGTAGACGGCTATTAAGTCTCCTCTCAGCCTTCTCTTCTGCTAAACATTCACAGATCCTTTAACCGTTGTACGACTAGTATATGGTGGAAGTTATGACTGCCTCCACCTGTTCGTGCACGCCCATCCATTTACCTTCTGCACCAACTGCCTGTATCACATCTTGTATCCAAGCTAGAGGCGATACATCAGAACCCTAGAACCTCCATGCCCATGCGCATCAGAGCTTGCATCCAAGCTAGAGGTGGCCCAATAGGCTACTAGAGCCTCCATGCCAGCCCATATCACATCATGTATCTAAGCTAGAGGTGGTGCAACAGGATCCTAGAGCCTCAATGCCCACCCATATCACATCTTGGACTGGAGCAACTTCAGTAGTGGCATGCAAGGCATGCACAGAGTGTTGGGACTAACATGTGGACAAAAGCTGTGAAGAGAGGCAAGTCATTTTTTTTCAAGGTCTGGACTGAGGTCTCAAAGGGGACAGTGGCTAAATTCATAATGGGGTCTGATCTTGCTTGAAGTATCTATTAACTCCTTCTTGACATTCACTATACAGGTACGGCGCACATCAGATATCTGTGTATGTGCAGCATTCCGTAGGGCGACTCCGGACACAGGGCATATGTTGAGGAGCTGGGAGGGTAAAGTGGTCATGGTGGCACTTACCAGGCTCCCTCCCGGAGGGACACACGCAGTCTCCGCCAGAGCAGTGCTGGACCTCTCCCGGACACCCCTAGGAGAGGGATGGCCAATAAACATAAGAACAGGAGAATAGGTTGTCACGTGTGACTCCACCGTTCCATTACCCACCGGAATGACCCTCGGCGGTAAATAAAGGAGCTACAGACTGTGTAACGTACCTCAGGTCCCTGGGAACGGTCAGAGCCCGGAACAACTTTACTTGATAAACGTGATACAAGGCACAAATGCAAAAGACGGCCATGCAGGCAAAACAGCAGATTGGAAGTCAGGGAGGAAACGCAGGATGACAGCGGTCCTGCAGGCCAAGTTATCTGACAGAAACCACTCCTGGCAGGGGAACTCTACAGGGGAGGATAGGGTCATTCCACAGACACTCACGTAGGTCAGTACCTCTGCACGGGGATCTCGGCCTTCTCACTTCACGATCGCTCCCAAACTCTCTTGCTTCTTTCACTTTCTTTCTTCCACGGTTCCCAGTGTATGGTCTCTCAGGTATCGCTCCTCTTCTTCCAGCTCCTCACCACAGGAGGGTTGAGGGTACCCCCATGTGGCCGGCGCTCCACTCCACTTTCAACCGTAGAAGATGACAGACTCACTGACTGACTGACTCCAAACACTCATACTTATAGACTACACACATCATGTGACTAGACAAACATGGATACATTTGCAGACATCTCCCCATCTCATGCAGACATTAACCTCTCATTTGCTGCAGCTGTGCAATACACATAACAGGAGACTAGACAATTTGCACAGCGCATCTACACAAAAGATATTACATGTATGACATTTATAGAGGGGCCAGGAATATACATTCTGGGCCCCTACATATAGAGCAGGTTGGGGAGCTAAGCCCATTCTGTACATGGCGGTGTCAGCAATTATAGCTGATAATTCTATAAACACCACTTTTAATTATGACAGGGACATTTAAATGCCCTCATTAGCCCAAAAGGCCCCCCGCAATGAGAACGCGAGATGGGTATTATTGTATCTTGATGCCACCTGAAGCTAGGGGTTTGCCAGGGCTTCCATGGAGTAATGCCCTTTATCATACCCCAAGCTCCTGATTGGCTCAATAGATCAAGGTCCTAGAAGGTGCTACAGTTGATTTCTGTCTGAAGCGCCGTGGCATGTGAGTGAGCCGCGCTCCCTGTGTGTTAGCCGGCGCTCTGCTCCACCGCAGTTACCGCAGCTACCTGCCTGTCCTCCGGCCTGGCGCTGTGGCCTCCCTGCTGTCTGGAGCCGCTGCCTATCACTCACAGTCCCCCTGCGCTGTTGCCTCCCTGCTGTCCTCATGCACTCTGCGGAGGGCGCATGTAACAGAGTGTCCCGCACCGCTGCCGGCTCCCTGGTGTTGTCCTGCAGTGTGTGGCCGCCGTCTGTGAGTGATTGTCCCGCTGGCGCTGTGTCCTACCTGCTGGTGACTGCGCTGTGAAACACACATGGGCAGTGCCTTGTGGTGCGCCGCCGGCAAAGCCGCTTCACGGCAGTGTGACCTCCCTCAAGCCGACATCGCTCTGTGCTTAAACACAGAGGGGGGTGATGCCTTCTGAGCCACCGGCAGGGAAGGCCATTTCAGCTGGGCCAATGCGCGTCTGCAGCAGGGGCCATTGATGGGAAGGAATAGAGGTGCAGGATTACCTTAGTGGGCTGCCAGGACCTGCAGCCAATCAGGTACAGGGGGCGTCACCCCCTGTCAGTCTTGTGTCCACCAGTACTTCCTGGTGGCGTCAAGATACAATAATACCCGGGAGATGCTGCCAGGGTGTCATGGCAACCTGGGTTTTTCTTAAGGCCCCCTGGGCGAGTGCCCGTTAAGGTAAGCCAGTGGCGTGGGGTTAATTATGGGGTCTGAATTAATTTTGGGGTCTGATAGGAGGGCCAGTGCAACATCTCCAGCTATCATGTGTCATATATAATACTAATGTCTTCTCTTGTGGCAGAGAGACTTTTGGATCCCATCAGACTCCAGGACATGGGTATGACTGCAACTTATATCCAAAGCCAACATTGTTCGGCAGGAAGCTCTGTAGTGTTTGGGAGAAATTACCAGGGGGTTCTGGGCCAAATGGAGAAGAAAAGTAAAGTGAGTCATCAGTTTAAAGATCTATTCTGCTTGTGTTTATTTCTATTAAAATGTGTTTAAATGGAAAGTAAAGTGTTTTTTAATTGATTCTGGGTGTTGCCTGGGAAGGGGGTGGGGATGTGGGTTGCAATTTGCCTAACCTACCTAGGGCACCAAATCATCTTGTCCTGGCGCTGGTGACAGGATGACGCATTTCCAGATTCTCACATTTCTCTCCTGTTCTCCTAGAAATGCTGTTCTTGTGCAATGTAAATGTCCAGGAGCGACACCAGCTGAGCCCTGCGGCGATGCGCATATGAAAGAGTAGAGGAGAAGTGGCCCTTGATGTACCTACCTCCATTCCAGGACAAGAAGGTCCAAAATTTGTCCACCTGCCCTTCTACTGCTCCCAAAAACGAGATGGTTGGTGAAAGTTGCCCCAGTCTGATGGGTTCTTCCTTAATACCATTAATAAAATCTAAATAAAAAAAGGTGTAAGAGTAAATGAAAGCTGTGGGCCGGAGGTTGTGAGCCGCGTGACCAGACAGAGAAAGGAGTAACACATGAAGTATAAACAGACGGATTGTTGAGGACCCCGAAGATGAGTGATGATGCGGATGCAGATGGCTGGTCGCTCCGGTCTGTCCGCATCGCCGCTTCACCTGGTGTTTTTAATGCTATTTTGCTTCAGCAGTTTGTTTGCACCCTTTTATATATAATTCTTTTTACTAGATGTTTCTTACTTCCCGGCACACCGATTCATATTTCATAGAACTCGTCTTTATCCGATACTTTTCTTCTCACAATTATTGGTTTTAGGTGAATTGTTATATAACGTTGTATATCCTTCTACTTCTGAGATTTGGCACGTGTGCGACACCACAATTACGCACTTAATCCCACGCCGGGACACGTGCATTGCAAATGGTGGCATACTATTTCCAGTCGTTGGAATGCACGCTCAGAGTTGGCATTTTTTTTGTTGGAGCGCAGAACCATGACGGGCGCCATGTTTTTTTTAAATCACGCAGGTTCACTTACAAACATATTTACGGCCATTCCGCCCCCATGTTACCACCAAATAGAAGATATAATACTACATGTACCTGGTCAGATATTTAATCTGTAATGAACTTGTGCTTGAGAAAGAACTAAATCTCCGAAACGCGTTGCATCGTTTTTGCACCCGTTTTGTTTTATTTGCTATGATAAACTATTGTAATTTAAGCATCGCTGAATCAAGTTTCTGGAGAAAACTTTTAATTGTTTGGCATTCCTGGATACCTGGGGGTGAGGAGAAGGGCAACTTCCAGAACCCACCTCCCCCTTTAAGAGAGTATCTCAAAGTTTACTAAATAGATCTTAGTACTGGCGCAACGGCCGAGCAGAGTGCGCCAAAGTGGGGGAGACCACGGTGATTGCAGGATGGTTGTCACGGGTGGCTCTGCAATCTCTCCTGACAGTGGCGGCAACGGTGCTCTACTTGGCTGTCGCACAGTGGCACAAATAAAGTATAAAAGCAAGGGTAAATTGAATGGTGGTTTGTCACGTGACGCCAGTACTCCAATCCGAACTCCAGTAGACGATGGTAGACTAATTTGAGACAAGTCCAGTTCGCTTTTTGTAGTAAACTGGGAACACGCAGTTTTAGTTAAGCTTTTCAATAAACAGAATTTACGTTTCCACAGTGGGTCAGTAATACAGAAGTTATAGCAGTGCTGACAATGATGCGGTTGATGAACATGTTGAAAGCAGTAAACATGAAATAACATATACTTTTCTTCAACGCTCTCTCTCTAATATCCTAGAGGTTACTCAGTAATGAATCCCCACAGTACTTGTGAACTAATGGGCTTACTGGAAGTAAAAGATGCAGGTGTTGGATTGGAGTTTTAATGGCCTCTGAACTAATCCCGAGTTTATCTTCACTGTTTTAGTGGACAGATGACCTCAACCTCTCTTCTCACTGCTGGTGAAGCCTGGGAGCAGAAAGGACCTCGCTTCCCTGGACTACTTGCTAAATCGCTGCAAGCTCTGCTGCATTCCTGACACACCACCTCCTCCCCAGACTCACTCCAGACTCTTCTCACGACTCTCCCCAGACTCCTCCTCCACTTCCTCCTCTCTTACCACACTTTTGGTTTCTCCTCCCCCTCTGCATACTGGCTCTCTGTAGTTTTTCCCGCCTTGGGCTCTCCCACCAATCAGTGGAGGCATGACAAATAGCCAATAGGCAGTCAGCTATTGCCAGCTCTAAGCTTCTAGCGTAGGAAAAAGGGGAAAACAAGGTTTCTCCAATGTACGGCACCTTCTATGCCTCCTGGAGGCACATAGACAGTCGTGAGAGGATAAATGAGCGTGAATTCTGGAGGACCCTCCGGGCTACTACACTGGATTCTAAACACTTTGAGTGCTGGATCTTACTTGATTTTGTTTTCTACACTCCTTATAACAGGGGTCCCATGTCCCCCCCTCTTCTCATCCATGCAGGGTCGCTGCACCCACCTGAAGCAAGGAAGATATTGAATGGAGCGCGGTCACACATGTGCGGTGTCGCTCAATTCATTTACAATGGAACTGCTGGAGTTAGCTGAGCGCTTGCACTCAGCTATTTCTGTCAGCTTCATTGAAATGAGTGGAACTACACTGCATATGTTCATCGCTGCTCCATTCTCTCCTCCGCACTGTTTGGAGTGCAGTGAGCCCACAGTGAGGAGGAGAGGTGGGACATGGAACTCCCTTCCTGGGATCGTGGGACTCTAAGCAGTGAGACCCCATCAATTCGACTTTTATCATCACCTATCCTATAAATAAGTGATAAAGGACAATTTTGGGAATACTCCTTTAAGTTGAAGTGCTCAATGCCAGGCACAAGCTGCAAAAGCAAATACAATTTTAGGGTAAATTAAATTTGAAATCATATGCTCCATATGTAACAATGTGCCTTTCTAAAGGAAATTAGTTAACCACTCAAAAGGGTCAGTATTACGTCTAGTTCACTCATGAACTAGCGAACTCCAGCGGAACTCGGAAACAGCGAGCGGAACTCATGGACAGACATAACACAATGGCTGACAAATGCCCAATACACGAACCTTGCATACCCACACACATAACCAGATGGAATTGCTACAGTATGTACAAGTTATTAGTTCGGATTTTGGCCAAGATACTTAAGCTCACAAGCCCACTTCAAGGGTCTTCGTTTGCTCGCAAGTCCCTACTCTCACAAGACAACTTACCCCAGGAGTCCTGCCTGCAAGTGGTGCAATCCTCCCAATAGGGATGGCCCCACACTGGAACCCAAGGACCTAACTAGCCCAGGAATGGTAAACAATCCACACAGACAGGACGCAGTTCACACCACACACAAAGAATGCATCCCACACAAAACAGGACTGTTCATACACCATGTCCATCCACCTGCACAGACCTACAGAACAACATCACTGCAGACAAGGGAAGTGAGGAAGCCAGAGAGGCTGGTATATATGTGCAGCAGACCAGGCGGACTTGCTGGCTGGAGAACTCCATACCCAGCCAGCTCAATCATCCCACATCTGTGAAGGTGTGCTGCTGGAAACCCGTAGAACAACAGGTCCCAGCAGCACAACCTGACAGTCAGGAGGAATTTATTTTTTCAATCTATGTAACATTAGCTACAGTTTTTCCGGACATTAATTTGAATTTCTTTGGGTTGAGAAAAGTTGGACTTGAGGGACATAGAGCTGCCATGTTCAGAGGGGTTCACATACTTTTGGAGTCCTCTGCCAAAGCGCTTGCCCCCGGACATATTATGAACATCATGTGATCATCCCTGGGCTGTGATGCAGCAATCATCCGCTTTAGTTGTCAGTGCAGTGACGGCGGGCGTTCGATGGATCTTCATCAGCGCTGATTTCCCATTTTTCCGCGGTCGGTTTACACTCAGGTACGAGGAGCGGCAGCCGTAATATAGCTTACTGATTACTGCTCTCTGATGGGGATCATGCTGGGCGGAATCAATTGTGAGTTTCTGCTGCCCTGGGGGCTCCTAATCCGTTCCAATCATTGTATTACAAATACATCTAGCAGCAGAATAGAAACATGAAGGCTGGAGGCGCGGGGCAGAGACTTGTTCATTTCTGGAGATAATGGGATACATTTCAGAGTCGCTCATTCTCTTCTACAACAAGCCGCATCGTACGCAGCATTTTCTTGATGAATGTCATCAGGGCCACCCAGGGGCCACCAGAGGAAATAATTGTGTAGCACCTTCCCTCCTTCAGCTGGTCACACTTTATTACTACAACATGTGCTCTGTGTCTCGCTCTATTATAGTATATTGTATCTGCCTCTTTCATAGGAGCACCGCCGCTGACTCTTCTGTAGAAGCCCTATGGCTGGCACTATTATAGGAGCACTGCGGCTGGCACTATTATATGAGCACTGCAGCTGGCACTATTATAGGAGCACTGTGGCTGGCACTATTATAGGAGCACTGCGGCTGGCACTATTATAGGAGCACTGCAGATGGCACTATTATAGGAGCACTGCGGATGGCACTATTATAGGAGCACTGCGGCTGGCACTATTATAGGAGCACTGCGGCTGGCACTATTATAGGAGCACTGCGCATGGCACTATTGTAGGAGCACTGCGGCTGGCACTATTATAGGAGCACTGTGGATGGCACTATTATAGGAGCACTGCAGCTGGCACTATTATAGGAGCACTGCAGCTGGCACTATTATAGGAGCACTGCCGCTGGCACTATTATAGGAGCATCATGGCCGGCACCACTCTAATAGAAACAAAGCTCTTCTATAGGAGAACTTTGTCTAGCACTATTATAGGAGCACTGCGGCTGGCACTATTATAGGAGTACTGTGGCTGGCACTATTATAGGAGCACTGCGGCTGGCACTATTATAGGAGCACTGCGGCTGGCACTATTATAGGAGCACTGCGGCTGGCACTATTATAGGAGCACTGCGGCTGGCACTATTATAGGAGCACTGCAGCTGGCACTATTATAGGAGCACTGCGGCTGGCACTATTATAGGAGCACTGCGGATGGCACTATTATAGGAGCACTGCGGCTGGCACTATTATAGGAGCACTGTGGATGGCACTATTATAGGAGCACTGCGGCTGGCACTATTATAGGAGCACTGCAGCTGGCACTATTATAGGAGCACTGCGGCTGGCACTATTATAGGAGCACTGCGCATGGCACTATTGTAGGAGCACTGCGGCTGGCACTATTATAGGAGCACTGCGGATGGCACTATTATAGGAGCACTGCAGCTGGCACTATTATAGGAGCATCATGGCCGGCACCACTCTAATAGAAACAAAGCTCTTCTATAGGAGAACTTTGTCTAGCACTATTATAGGAGCACTGCGGCTGGCACTATTAAAGGAGTACTGTGGCTGGCACTATTATAGGAGCACTGTGGCTGGCACCTCTATAGGAGCATCATGGCTGGCACTATAATAGGAGCATCATGGCTGGCACTACTCTAGTAGAAACAAAGCTCTTTTATAGAAGCACTTCGTCTATCACTATTATAGGAGCACTGTGGCTGGCACTATTATAGGAGCACTGTGGCTGGCACTATTGTAGGAGCAATGCGGCTGGCACTATTATGGGAGCACTGCGGCTGGCACTATTATAGGAGCACTGCAGCTGGCACTATTATAGGAGCACTGTGGCTGGCACTATTATAGGAGCACTGCAGCTGGCACTATTATAGGAGCACTGTGGCTGGCATTATAAAACCATAGCAGCATTATGGCTGGCACTTTTTTTTTAGCAACAATATGGCTCTTTCATAGAAGCACTGTGTTTGTTACCATTGTAGTAGCATTGTTATTGGCACTATTATACTAGCCATATGGCTCTTTTATAGGAGCACTGAGGTTGGCACTATAACAGGAGCATTGTGACTGCTACTACTATACTAGCAACATGGCATTTTTATAGCAGTACTGTGGCTGGCAGTATTACACTAGCAACATGGCTCTTTTACAGACCTTTGTCTAGAACTATTATAGAAGCACTATATCAGGAGCCTTGTGGTAGGCACTATTATACGAACAACATTTAATAGGAGCACGGTGTCTGACACTATTATAGGAGCAATAGGTTTTTTTATAGGCTGGCCCTATTATATCGGCACTATTACAAGAGCACTGTGACCGCTTTACACTGGGGAACACAAGTTTTGGTGACTGAGATGTTAGAACTTTTTGGAGTATTTTGGGGTGATAGATTCTGAAAATGACATTAGTTTTTCTCCATCAGGTCTGACATATGTCCATATAAATGTATACATGCATCTGCACATAGCGTATTATACATGTAACGACTGCCAAAAACAGCTGAAGGTACAAAGGTGAATCCCAAGAAGCTTAGAACACAAATAAAACAAGAGTTTCTTCATTGAGATGTTGATGAAACTACATTTCTGTGATTCCCTGCCATGGGATGTTCCTGAACATTGGCGCTGGGTGTTTCCCCAGTAGTCCGCCATCATATGCGTCTCCCATCGTCCGCAGTCCTGTTCTTCCACCATCCTTATTTCTGGTGAGATCGTCCCCCTGTTCATCACTTACATCACCAAGACAATCTGGAAATCCATCCAGAGTGACTGCCGGTCCTGCGATCTGATGCTCATGTTATACCCAAGTGTTCAGGAACAGAAGTGAGCGTATTCTCCACAAGTTCACCGGAGTTTACGGTCTTATAGTCCAAAGAAAATACTTTACAGCCCTACAAAACAAGGACCGCGCACGCCAATCAGAGTTGTCTACTGAATCCTGGAAACGACGATTTGTGGTCCATCGAATTTACCTGCTTTTAGCTTCTTCATGCTCATTGCAGGAAAGTTTCTACACTTGTAGCCACAACACTTTCCATTCCTCTTCAGTATCTCTACACATTGTTTCATTAACCCCTTAAGAACCAAGCACCATAAATTTATGGCGCTTGGTCCTGGGCTTTAATCCTACCCGTTTGCAGAAATATGGCACGGGATTAAAGCCTCTGCTTCTGCAATCAACCAGGAGCAGGTCGGGTTGTCAGCTGTTAGTCACAGCTGAGAACCCGGAGGAGAAGGGAGAATCGTTTTTTAACCACTTCTTCCTTCTGCTTTCTCTGGTACATAGTGCTCAATGAGTGCTATGTACTAAAAAGTGAAAGTGGAAGTATAACTTCCACTATGTGACCCGGCGATCACGTGACTGCCAGGAGATCCCTAGCACAGCAGAGTTGCAGGGTCCTAGCAGAACCTGATCACCTCCTATGGCTGCCCCAGCTACACTGGAAAAGAGTCAAATAAAAAAAAACAAAACATGTGAATGTCCCCCAGAGGTCTTATGTCCCCCAGAGGACATCGATGGGGGCATAGGTGATAAAAAAAATAGTTACATAAATAAGTAAGAAAAAATTACAGAATAAAATTAAAAACTATACTTAAAAAAGAAAATGACCCAAAGCCGATGCCAATCAAGATTGTCGCCGTGTGCGCCCTGTAATCCTAAACCATACCTATTTATCAAAATGTCTGAAACAAAATGACGAACCCATTCCCATACTTTATTTTAACGTCTTGTAAGCGCTGCAGAATATTTTGGCACTATATAAATAAAGATCATTATTTTATATATACTAATTAAAAAAAACAACTATAAATGTTTTAAAAATCATGTTATTTTGCTTTTTACCCCCAATAAAACTAAAAAAACTGAGAAAAAAGTCAGTGAAAAAGATATTAAAAAATCGCCCTAAATGTCACGGAAAAAAAAATACAGCAAAAACAATTTTGGTAGCTGAAGGAAAATAAATAGGGCAGTAAAGCCATCACATGGGTAAAATCCGTAAAAAGTGACTGTGCAGCGGTGGCGATATGTACAATATGCACTAAGGGTGCATTCACAGGAGCGTGTGCTGTACATAGGTGCGCACAAAAGTGTGCACCCACATACCTGCAAAAACACGTGTGAATTCAGGTCCATTCCAATTGCTTACAATGGGGCTGTGGCTGCTGCCGACGGCCCCATCGCCAGCAATGGGCTGCTGGCAATTCCTGCAGTGATTTTCGTGGAAAGGCTTTAAATATAAGCCCTTACCTAAAAACCACCCCTGTTTGTGTAAAAAAAAAAAATATATTAACCAAACAAAAAAATTATATATATACATACACACGCACACATACTCACCTCTCCGCCACTGCCGTGTAAACATTCCCCATGGGGAGTCCCCTTGTCACTGAGCACTGTCACAGTGATCAGTCGCAGGGAGTAAAGAATCCCCCGCCACAGCTGTGACAGCTGTGGCAGAGGATCGCGATGTTCTCCAATTGCTTTCAATGAGACTGGCACTTGTGTAGTCCCATTGAAAGCAATGGGCTGCTGGCAAGCCCTGCAGTGATTTTCGGGAAAGGGCTTTAAAAAATAAGCCCTTACCTGAAAATCATCCCTAGAATTGTTAAAAATAAAAAAAAATGTATGCTCACCTCTCCACAGCTACCTGGGCTCAGGCGCGTCCAACCTGTCTTCTCCCTGCACTGCTGTGAAGCTTTTTCAGCAGACAGGGATTTAAAATCCACACCTGCTGAAAGGGCTGTATCTCATTGGCTGAGCGCTCAGCCAATCACAGGCAGCTCTCAGCCATTTATTAAATGACAGCTGAGTCCTGCCTGTGATTGGTCACAGCACTCAGCCAATCACAGGCAGTGCTTGGCCACTCATTGAATTCAACTTCTGCACTGGGCTAAATATATCTATCTATCTATCTATCTATCTATCTATCTATCTATCTATCTATCTATCTATCTATCTATCTATCTATCTATCTATCTATCTATCTATCTATCTATCTATCTATCTAACTGTCTGTCTGTCTGTCTGTCCATAATAATACTACAGTTGTACGCACATAAACACACTCATGTGAAGCCACGCTAAAAGTAAACAAATGCTGGTGGGAAAATAATGTAAATATAACAAAAAATGTCGTTTAGTTCCCCCGTGTCATTATAGTAACAACGTGGCTCATGTATAAGAGGCGCTCGGCGGATGCGATTATGTCGGCTCTGTAACACTGTGAACGATGTCATTACATGTGGGCTGTGGCAGGAACATATATGTCACAGGCCGGGCAGCCATGGAGAACCTGGGGGCGCTATGATATACAGCAGTGTATGCGAATATTGTGCAGCTCCGATATTTGGGGAAGTTGTGGCTCAACTGAGGACAGAACGGCGCTGTTACTCAGATACGGCATTTCTCATCTATCCCTTTGTCATGGAGAACACAGAATTCCACAATCAGCCCAACTGTAAGAGTCTATTAGGGTAGTGATGTGTGGGGTCAGCGAACAGGTAGACAGACGAGAGCAAAGAAAAGACGCCTCCTCGCGTCCATCTAAGGTCGGTGGGAAGAAAGCGTCCACGTATCTGATTGCAGGTGGCTGCTAACTGACAGCGGAATGTGACAGCCGCAGAAGAGGAAGTGCTATTACTTAGCGCACAATGTCTCTCAGTGCCTGTAAGCAATGATATTTAACAATACCCTGAGGAGCTAGTTAAGACGCGGCGTACATACTTGGAGAAGCACTTTAATGTAACTGCATTAGAAGCTGTCAGCTGCTCGTTGGCTAAAACAGACTTTTTGCTCGCTCAGGATTATTGAGCTATTTGTTACGAGGCAATTTAAACATCGTAATAAAGTATTTCTAATTTTTTTCTCCTCTCCTGCAGCAAATGGCTAATGGTGAAGCTTTAAAAACGGCACCCAAGAAAAGGAGAAATCACTGGCAACTAGCGAAAGACAAATCCATACTAGAGGTCTTCTACCTTAATTGCAGAGGAAAATACTAAACAATGGCGCTAGAATGCTGCATTCAAACCCTGAGACAGAGACGAGCATGCTGTGATGAGATGGAAATGGGCGCAGCAAATCTGAGTAATGCTGATCTCATTATTATATACCTGCAGCCACATGCATACTGCAAGAAATCTAGATATTAAAGGAATTCCATGCGTCCGTGGTGACTTTAAATGGAAAATAGCCCATGTACAAGTATACAGCTAAAACACTAGTGCCACTATGTACAAGAATATAACTACTATAATACTGCTCCCTATGTAAAAGAATATAACTACTATAATACTGCCACTATGTACAAGAATATAACTACTATAATACTGCCCCCTATGTACAAGAATATAACTACTATAATACTGCTCCCTATGTACAAGAATATAACTACTATAATACTGCCTCCTATGTACAAGAATATAACTACTATAATACTGCCCCCTATGCACAAGAATATAACTACTATAATACTGACCTTCTATGTACAAGAATATAACTACTATCATACTGCCCCCTATGTACAAGAATATAACTACTATAATACTGCCCCCTATGTACAAGAATATAACTACTATAATACTGCTCCTATGTACAATAATATAACTACTATAATACTGCTCCTATGTACAAGAATATAACTAATATAATACTGCCCCCTATGTACAAGAATATAACTACTATAATACTTCCCCCTATGTACAAGAATATAACTACTATAATACTGACCCCTATGTACAAGAATATAACTACTATAATACTGCTCCTATGTACAAGAATATAACCACTATAATACTGCCCCCTGTGTACAAGAATATAACTACTATAATATTGCCACCTATATACAAGAATATAACTACTATAATACTGCCTCCTATGTACAAGAATATAACTACTATAATACTGCCCCCTATTTACAAGAATATAACTACTATAATACTGCTCCCTATGTACAAGAATATAACTACTATAATATTGCCCCTATGTCGAAGAATATAACTACTATAATACTGACCCCTATGTACAAGAATATAACTACTATAATATTGCCCCTATGTAGAAGAATATAACTACTATAATACTGCCTCCTATGTACAAGAATATAACTACTATAATACTGCCCCTCGATGTACAAGAATATAACTACTATAATACTGCCCCCTATGTACAAGAATATAACTACTATAATACTGCCCCTATGTACAAGAATATAACTACTATAATACTGCCCCCTATGTACAAGAATAGAACTACTATAATACTGCCCCCTATGTACAAGAATATAACTACTATAATACTGCCTCCTATATACAAGAATATAACTACTATAATACTGCCCCTCTGTACAAGAATATAACTACTATAATACTGCTCCTATGTACAAGAATATAACTACTATAATACTGCCCCCTATGCACAAGAATATAACTACTATAATACTGCCCCTATGTACAAGAATATACCTACTATAATACTGCCCCCTATGTACAAGAATATAACTACTATAATACTGCTCCCCTATGTACAAGAATATAACGACTATAATACTGCCCCCTATGTTCAAGAATATAACTACTATAATACTGCCCCCAATGTACAAGGATATAACTACTATAATACTGCCCCTCGATGTACAAGAATGTAACTACTATAATACTGCCCCCTATGTACAAGAATATAACTACTATAATACTGCCCCCTATGTTCAAGAATATAACTACTATAATACTGCCCCTCGATGTACAAGAATGTAACTACTATAATACTGCCCCCTATGTACAAGAATATAACTACTATAATACTGCCCCCTATGTACAAGAATATAACTACTATTATACTGCCCCCTATGTACAAGAATATAACTACAGATAGTCCGCGACTTGCGAACATTCGAGTTACGAATTTCGCTAGATACGAACTATCTGTCCTGCACAGTATGATGTAATGCTATGGCATTACAACATACTGTGCAGGGACCGGACAGGCTTCTATCAAGCCTGATAGAAGCCTGTCCGGTCACATCGCGGTTGCTGGGCAGCCGGGGGCCTTCTGAAAGGCCCCAGGGCTGTCTATGCAGAGCGCCTAGCAAGCCGTGCGCTCTATGGGCACTCTGCATAGGCAGCCCTGGGGCCTTTCAGGAGTCCCCGGCTGCCTAGCAACCACACAGCGTCCCACGATCTCATCGTGGGACGCTGTACGGGCCCCCTGAACGTCGGGTGCAGGCTGTTCTTACAGCGGGCACCCGGCGGCAGCAGTTCTGACGAGCCGCACCGCTTATCAGAACTGTTAACACTTTAAATACCGCTGTCAGAGCGGTATTTAAAGTGTTAACAGTTCTGACAAGCGGCGTGGCACGTCGGAACTGCTGCCGCCGGGTGCCCGCTGTAAGAACAGCCTGCTCCCGACGTTGTATGGAGCGGGATCCACCCGCGATCCCCTCCATACTACCATTTGTTCGACTTGCGAACAAAACGGACTTGCGAACGGGCTCCCGGAACGGAACCTGTTCGCAAGTCGGGGAGCACCTGTACTATAATACTGCTCCCCCTATGTACAAGAATATAACTACTATAATACTGCCCCTATGTGCAAGAATATAACTACTATAATACTGCCCCTCGATGTACAAGAATATAACTACTATAATACTGCCCCTATGTACAAGAATATAACTACTATAATACTGCCCCCTATGTACAAGAATATAACTACTATAATACTGCCCTCTATGTACAAGAATATAACTACTATAATACTGCCCCTATGTACAAGAATATAACTACTATAATACTGCTTCCCCTATGTACAAGAATATAACTACTATAATACTGCCCCTATGTGCAAGAATATAACTATTATAATACTGCCCCTCGATGTACAAGAATATAACTACTATAATACTGCCCCCTATGTACAAGAATATACTATAATACTGCTCCTATGTATAGTAATATAACTACTATAATACTGCCTCCTATGTACAAGAATATAACTACTATAATACTGCCTCCTATGTACAAGAATATAACTACTATAATACTGCCCCCTATGTACAAGAATATACCTACTATAATACTGCTCCCTATGTACAAGAATATAACTACTATAATACTGCCCCCTATGTACAAGAATATAACTACTATAATACTGCCCCCTATGTACAAGAATATAACTACTATAATACCGCCCCTATGTACAAGAATATAACTACTATAATACTGCTCCCTATGTACAAGAATATAACTACTATAATACTGCCCCCTATGTACAAGAATATAACTACTATAATACTGCCCACTATGTACAAGAATATAACTACTATAATACCGCCCCTATGTACAAGAATATAACTACTATAATACTGCTCCCTATGTACAAGAATATAACTACTATAATACTGCTCCTATGTACAAGAATATAACTGCTATAATACAGCCCCTATGTACAAGAATATAACTACTATAATACTGCCCACTATGTACAAGAATATAATTACTATAATACTGCCCACTATGTACAAGAATATAACTACTATAATACTGCTCCTATGTACAAGAATATAACTACTATAATACTGCCCCCTATGTACAAGAATATAACTGCTATAATACTGCCCCTATGTACAAGAATATAACTACTATAATACTGCCCCTATGTACAAGAATATAACTACTATAATACAGCCCCTATGTACAAGAATATAACTGCTATAATACCGCCCCTATGTAGAAGAATATAACTACTATAATACAGCCCCTATGTACAAGAATATAACTACTATAATACAGCCCCTATGTACAAGAATATAACTGCTATAATACCGCCCCTATGTACAAGAATATAACTACTATAATACTGCCCCTATGTACAAGAATATAACTACTATAATACTGCCCCCTATGTACAAGAATATAACTACTATAATTCTGCCCCTATGTGCAAGAATATAACTACTATAATACTGCCCCCTATGTACAAGAATATAACTACTATAATACTGCCCACTATGTACAAGAATATAACTGCTATAATACCGCCCCTATGTACAAGAATATAACTACTATAATACTGCCCCTATGTACAAGAATATAACTACTATAATACTGTCCCCTATGTACAAGAATATAACTACTATAATACTGCCCCCTATGTACAAGAATATAACTACTATAATACTGCCCCCTATGTACAAGAATATAACTACTATAATACTGCCCCCTATGTACAAGAATATAACTACTATAATACTGCCCCCTATGTACAAGAATATAACTACTATAATACTGCCTCCCTATGTACAAGAATATAACTACTATAATACTGCCCTCTATGTACAAGAATATAACTACTATAATACTGCCCCTATGTACAAGAATATAACTACTATAATACTGTCCCCTATGTACAAGAATATAACTACTATAATACTGCCCCCTATGTACAAGAATATAACTACTATAATACTGCCCCCTATGTACAAGAATATAACTACTATAATACTGCCCCCTATGTACAAGAATATAACTACTATAATACTGCCCCCTATGTACAAGAATATAACTACTATAATACTGCCTCCCTATGTACAAGAATATAACTACTATAATACTGCCCTCTATGTACAAGAATATAACTACTATAATACTGCCTCCTATGTACAAGAATATAACTACTATAATACTGCCCCCTATGTACAAGAATATAACTACTATAATACTGCCCCCTATGTACAAGAATATAACTACTATAATACTGCCTCCTATGTACAAGAATATAACTACTATAATACTGCCCCCTATGTACAAGAATATAACTACTATAATACTGCCCCCTATGTACAAGAATATAACTACTATAATACTGCCTCCCTATGTACAAGAATATAACTACTATAATACTGCCCTCTATGTACAAGAATATAACTACTATAATACTGCCTCCTATGTACAAGAATATAACTACTATAATACTGCCCCCTATGTACAAGAATATAACTACTATAATACTGCCCCCTATGTTCAAGAATATAACTACTATAATACTGCTCCTTATGTTCAAGAATATAACTACTATAATACTGCCCCCTATGTACAAGAATATAACTACTATAATACCGCCCTCTATTTACAAGAATATAACTACTATAATACTGCCCCTATGTACAAGAATATAACTACTATAATACTGCTCCCTATGTTCAAGAATATAACTACTATAATACCGCCCTCTATGTACAAGAATATAACTACTATAATACTGCCCCTATGTACAAGAATATAACTACTATAATACTGCTCCCTATGTTCAAGAATATAACTACTATAATACCGCCCTCTATGTACAAGAATATAACTACTATAATACTGCCCCCTATGTACAAGAATATAACTACTATAATACTGCTCCTATGTACAAGAATATAACTACTATAATACTGCCTCCTATGTACAAGAATATAACTACTATAATACTGCCCCCTATGTACAAGAATATAACTACTATAATACTGCTCCCTATGTTCAAGAATATAACTACTATAATACTGCCCCCTATGTACAAGAATATAACTACTATAATACCGCCCTCTATGTACAAGAATATAACTACTATAATACTGCCCCCTATGTACAAGAATATAACTACTATAATACTGCTCCCTATGTTCAAGAATATAGGTACAATTATGCTGCCCCTTGTGGACAGTGTGAGTAGTGATTCTTCTCTCTGTGTTCACCTTCTG
This sequence comes from Eleutherodactylus coqui, assembly GCF_035609145.1. NCBI lineage: Eukaryota > Metazoa > Chordata > Amphibia > Anura > Eleutherodactylidae > Eleutherodactylus > Eleutherodactylus coqui. Next base: position 138,921,168 of record NC_089847.1, read on the forward strand.
GTATCACAGTTGTTTCTCTGCTGTTTTTATCTGATTACTTCCTCTTTATTACAGTTTTTTCTCTCTGCTGATATTTTACTATGTAGAATCCAATAATCATCAGTTTTTGCTCTGCCGATTCGGCATTCTGTGTCATCCACCATGTTGTCTTAATCGCTGAGTCTCCTCCTCGCTGAGACGATTCCTTTACATTGAAAGCTGCAGAGAAAATAGAGTTTCTGCATTTGTCCGTTTAATGGAAGGAGATAAGTCATTTCTGCACAGAATTCACACATTTGTTGCTGCGCCGTTCAGGTGGGAAGCTTTGGAGTTTGATAAAGTTCCTCCCAGACGTAAATCGCAGATAATCGCGGGGCCATTATGGGCCGACAAGGCGAGAAGCCATCAGCCGGCTGTGGGCCGTTAAATACAGACTTCCTACAAATGGAAATGGATTTCAAATCCTCAGAAGTAGGAGAACATGAACAGGGACGGGATCCGCAGGCGGCGCCGCTGTGATAATCAGCTGCCACCGCTGCCAATAGCTGGAGATTTTCAGAGAAGTGCACTCCTGTGACTGACTCTGCTGCCCCCGGCTTCTGGTGTACTACAGAGACCAGCACAATTGTTTCTCCATCTGTCATATCAAATAAATGACAGCTCTCTTTACCGCCACTCAGTGGAAGGAGAAGGGTCTGCTGGTTGCCGCTCGTCCTATAGACACTCAGTGAGGGTGAACATCCAGAATCAGACTGAGTAGAGATGGGACAATGGTAACTGGAATATATCCTCATAGCTTCAGTCTATTATACTGCCTTCATTAATTGTTTCCTCCTCCGGGGCTAACTGGCGCTGCGCGGTGACAGAAGCCGCTCCAGTATCCATAGGAGGTGTCACATTCCTCCCTTGTCAAGTTGGGAGGTAAGAGGGATAATCCTACAATCTTTATTAGCTCCGCCCCTGGTCACACCAAACGATGCCCAGCCTCCTCCCTTGGATAACAGAAGCGTATTTCAGCGGTAGAAGGAAAGTAATAAGCTGTAAATGCCACAAATAGAACAGGATTAGTGCTGAGTTAACAGAACCAGTGAAAACCTGCTGCCGGTCAAACTTTAGTAAAAGTTTAGTTCGGCATAAAGCTGAACCAGGGGCGTAACAAAAGGCTCAGGGGCTCGGGTGCAAAAGTTTTGCTCCGGGCCCCCCACTGCAAAATGAACTCCCATACATGATCTGCCCCTTGGCATAATCTTTGCAAATATGACTAAATTCCTGCACTACATGAACATTTGTTTGTAGCCCCTCAGGTCACTCTCACGCACACACAGCTTTTTAGGAGCAGCAGGGTGATGACATCATACCCTGCTCCGCTCCACTCAGTGTATGTGTCTGCCTCCCTCCTCCTCCCTTCTCCTGTCTCCTCTTCTCTGATTCAGCTTTCTCTCAGGCTGGTCACACTGCCGGCCGCGTGATTGGTGAAGTGTTGCTGACAGTGCGACCAGCTGGTAATGCACCGAATGTGCATTTGTATATGGCAGAGGGTGGCCTCTGGGCCCCCTTACTTCAGGGGCCCAGTTGCCATTGCGACCCCTGACGGTATGCCTATGCCCTGTACCTTGGGTGGTTTGTCCTTGTGGAACAGTAGAGGAGGGGGGATTGTTTCATGGCTCTTAGACAGTATTATACACCAGTTTTAGGGGTATTGCTTAAGTTCCAGTTAGATTCAAACTAATTCAGACCAAATAGACCTTTTTGCTGAAGCTTTCAAAAGTTCACTCAATAATAATCAGGTTGTACACTCATTGTCCCCAACATCCCTCCCCTAGAAGGAGTATGTGTATATATATATTATATATATGTATATATATACACGCACACATACATACACTCGTTGTCAGTAACATCCCTCCCCTAGAAAGAGTGTGTATATATATATATATATGTATGTGTATATATATATATATACATATATATATATATATATATACACACACACATACACACACACACACAACATGCCAAACCGGTGTGAGGTGGGCAGCAATGGTGGTGATCCCAGTGGCCCCGATGCTTTCCCTCACTAGTTAAAGGCGGTATGTAGTTGAAACGCTAATAATTTAGTTTTTGGCTTTTTGAGCTACCCATAAAGTCAGACAGGGTAAGATGGGAATTTGTCAAGTTTGTGATACCAGTCCATATACAGGCAGAGATCTGTGCCGGACAAAATAATAATAAAAATGAGAAAAATAAAATGAAAGGAATTTTTTTTCCTGGAGTGTAGTGTGGTACCTCTGTGCAGATGTTACGGTGGTGAGAAGCGACTCCAGGAGGCAGGATTAAACTTTGAATCAGTGGAGCAATTTATCCAGGAGAAGAATCTTTCATCATCTTAAAACATTTCCCATTACTTCGTTACTTGAGGTAGATACACTTCTGTTCAATATGCAGGCAATAAGTACAGAAACTTCATCCATAGGCCAGAGCACTCTACTAAGTGAAAAGCACAGGAATTCTTTCCTGTCATCCATGCTTTGCCCTCCTGCTTCTCTCTCTTTCTCTTCTCTTTCGGTATAAATCTTCTCCTCCCCTTCAGTTATCATTCTTCAATCTGTTCCCTTTTTCTTTATTTACTTAAACTGATTCCTTTCTCCTGCAACAATACTCCTTTTGTACTCACACTTTCTCCTTCTTACCACGCTGTCTCCCCAATCTTGCTTCCTCTTTCTCTCTCTAAGCCAACCCGTGAGTATTATCCTCCAATCCCAGGGCACTTATCTTTTATCTAGCTAAATGACCAATAGGAACAAGATAGGGTTTTCATGCATAGAGTGAATGACAAAACAACCAAACTTTATCCTTTTTAAACGCCTTCATACATTAAGGAGATAACCACACTACTATTATAGAGTGCACAACTGCTGTACACTACATTTATATACTCTGATGGTCAATAACATCCCTCCCCTAGAAGTATATATAAATTAAGGTGACCAGATGTTCTGATTTAGATGTGGCCATGGTGGCTCTAGTACCCTGTTGTACCGCCTCTAGCTTGGATACAAGATGCCATACGGATGGGCATAGAGGCTCTAGTACCCTGTTGTACCGCCTCTAGCTTGAATACATGATGTGATATGACCGGCATGGAGGCTCTATATGGTATCCTACGGTATATCGCTCCACATTTGCTGTAACTGAACCTCTAGATCATATAAACTCATAGGCTGTGGAAGTTGGCATCACAGATGGTCCCATACGGGTTCCATTGGTGATAAATCTGATAATCGGGCAGCCACAGAAGTGTGATAATGTTGTGGGGGCTTCCTGTGACCCCCTTGTGTGTGCGGCCGAGTATTATCCTGCTGTCTCTTGGATGCCACCAGGAGAGGAACACATGTGGCTGCAGGATGTCCTGAAGATATCGCTGAGCTGTCATTGTCCCTCGTACCACCACTAGGGGGGACCGACTGTTGAATGTGATGCCCCCCTGACCATCACACCAGCAGGGGGCAGGATTGAGGCGATAACCCTGATGTCTCCAGTCACGAACACTAATCCTAAATGGGATGCTGAAGACAACCCGGTTCCCCTCCATATCGTCCAGTTTCATCATTCATGACATCACTGCAAATGGAGGCGATGGTGGGTGTCAGAGGCTGTACAGATAATGGGGACTGTAAGAGCAAATGTCATTCAGCCAAGTGCCTGGAAATGCTTCTGACAGACACGGGTGTAACAATGGTGCCTTCAGTCTTTGGAGGGCGGACAATGGAACAGTTGCAGCTGCTGGTGCCTGTCAGACAATTAGATGATCCTCTTTACTGGTGGTCTGTAGGGTGTGTCCTGAGCCCGGTCACCTTGTGTGCCCTCATCCACTGGTCCCAACACCTCCTAACAGTCTGGTCAGATGTTCCTCTCTACTGGTGGTCCATAGGGGGCATCCTGAGCCCGGTCACCTTGTGTGCCCCCATCCACTGGTCCTCAACACCTCCTAACAGTCTGGTCAGACGCTCCTCTCTACTGGTGGTCTGTAGGGGGCGTCCTGGCCCGGTGACCTTGTGTGCCCTCACGCATTCACTGGTCCCAACACCTCCTAACAGTCTTGTCAGATGCTCCTCTCTACTGGTGGTCTGTAGGGGGCATCCTGAGCCCGGTCACCTTGTGTGCCCCCATCCACTGGTCCCAACACCCCCTAACAGTCTGGTCAGATGTTCCTCTCTACTGGTGGTCGTTCTGCGTCCTGAGCCCGGTCACCTTGTGTGCTCCCATCCACTGGTTCCAACACCTCCTAACAGTCTGGTCAGATGCTCTACTGTACTGGTGGTCTGTAGGGGGTGTCCTAAACCCGGTCACCTTGTGTGCCCCCATCAACTAGTCCCAACACCTCCTTACTATCTGGTCAGACACTCTTCTCTATTGGTGGTCTGTAGGGGGCGTCCTGAGCCCAATCACCTTGTGTGCCCCTATCCACTGGTCCCAACATCTCCTAACAGTCTGGTCAGACGTTCCTCTCTACTGGTGATCCGTAGGGGGTGTCCTGAGCCTGGTCACCTTGTCTGCCCCCCCATCCATTGGTCCCAACACCTCCTAACAATCTGCTTAGAATACTCCGGGTGAGGGACAATCCGTTAATACGACTATCTAGCTTCTTGCATTTCAATAATGTACCCCCAGTAGTGGCCCCCATGGTAATAAGGCCCACTGATTGTTCCCTACCCACTCTGAAACTGCAGCCAGGCAGCAACCCAACACCATCCAGGATGTCACTCACAGTCTAGCTGCCGTCTGCCATTGCTGTTGTATTCAGAGGCCTTGACTCCTGACCTCTCCTCCCGACCCGTACAGGACGTAGACAGTGGAACGAGAGGTCAGGGTCAACAAGGTCTACTTACGGCAGTGGCGGCCGGACTGAGTGAGTAACCTACTGGATGCTGCGGGGTTGCTGCCCAGCCAGCTCTCAGCTGATGTTTATTTTTCACTGGCTATTAAGCGCTGCGGAATATGTTGGAGCTATATAAATAAAGATTATTATTATTAACATTGCTGGTAAAAAATACCGTCAGCGGCCTCTGGGCTTGATTACTGGCCGGGACGGTGAGTAACCAGCAAGGTGGCAACCCTGACTGTCACTAATCTCAGAGTATGCTGCAAACATAAGCAGAGTTATATCTGCTAAAATGCCTTTAAGGAAGCCCCGACACATCCGCTTCTCTCTTAATCTCCCTTCCAGTCCCGTCACTCTAATAGCAATCTGGCTGCGCAGCCGGGACATAATAACAGAATATACCCGCGCAGCCAGCAGCCCGTGACATGGGATGCCCACAGAGTGAGGAGAGCTGAAGACACTGACGCAGCCTCGGACGACCCGCAGAACAGGAATGTAGCGAGAAGAAACACATCACATGATACTACTTGGGAGCAGGAGCCAGTGAGAGCCCAGTGATAAGTCTGACTGACTTGGAGGTCATCACATTAGGGGCGTGGCCTTGGGCGGAGGGGCATGGCAAAATCTCATGAAACAGTAAGGAACAGTCAGGACAGACTAGAGATTGGAGCTTCTGGAAGATTATTTGCATATTCCCGGTGTATTCTGGGAAGAGTTGCTGTGAGTGGGATGATTGTGGTGTTAAGCCGGGTCTAGCTGCTTGGAGCACATTGGCAGTAACAACTTATAGGTTATATATCATCAAAAGAATTCTTGACTTTTAAAAGTTCGGAAGAGATGTCAACTGACAACATGGAAGGGGGAGGAGCCATATGGAGAGCTGCAATGTATGCTATATGTTTACAGACCGACCAGAGGAAAAAACAAATTTCACCTTCCAGAAATGCAAGCTTGTGTCTCTATTGGAGGAAAAGATGCAAAGTCTCCACTTCACATGACCGGATTGCTATTGCAGAATATGTGATCGGCATCCACAGAGAGGATCCAAAGCAAATTGCACACATTGAAAGGCATGTAAAATAGTTTTTTCACTCATACTCACAGGTGCGAATTGCATATTTCGTGAGTGGAGGAAATATTGCAGCTCTATTTAGTTGTGAATCGCCTCCATTGAAGTCAATGGAGGCCGTCCAACCCGCAGCCCATATTCAGTTAACATTGTTTATGGGCCATGGGTACCTGCGTCGTAGCTAAGTGATGACGCAGGAAATACAAATATTTTTTAAAAACTGTACTGCGCATGACTGACGGCGAGCCGCCAAGATCATCTGCAATGCAGAAATCAAAGGTACGCAAGCTTACTAGCCGGCTTCACAGCCTGGGAAAGGGGAGAATCTTGCTGCCAAGCTTCTAAATTCTCAGGTTAACGTCTGAGGAATGAAGGTCAAGCCATGAGAAAAGGCCCCCTAATCTTCATCCACCCTGCCATTTGCGCTATGCTGATTTTTGCCAGTCCCCACTGTGAAGGTAACTACTCTGTCATAAGCTCTGAGGAAAAAGAACAGAGCTAGAGCCAGACAAAGACAATAAGTTGTACAAGGACCCTCTGCATATGGTGTGTTTTCTAACCTCCAGTGGAAACAGTACTAGTCAGCTACCACGCTGATGAACCTTCCCCGCATGCGTCCTTCCAGGTAACGCATGACGGAACTGAATTGTAAGTAACAAGTGGATATTGTAATGCAATTGGAGTGGAGCCCCACAGCAGAGGCTGATCTAAACTGGACTGTGCATAATAAGAACTGAATCAGTAATGGTTAGCAAAGATTCCAGTTACAAACCCAGTAGGAGACATTCCCAAAAGCATTATAGGCTATATCTTCAGTAACTCTGCTAAAGCAGCCACTACTGCTATTTTGTAAAACCTCACTTTATGCTACAATTGACTGATGTAACCTGGATGTGCGTAACAAAATGCAGTAAAGTTTTAAAGTTGTTTCACAAAATCTTAGTGTCAGAAGTCAATCCTGCACTCTGTATAACTGAAGCAGTTCCCTTGTCAAAGGCACGGGTGGAACCACAGGCTAGTGAAGCCACCCTGCCACGTGACATAAAAACTACAGCTCCCTGCTAGCCTGCTGTATTAACCCCCTGGTGCACCGCATGTCACCCGAAGAAGCAGGAGGATCAGGAGTCAGCCAGCACCCATACTGCTCAGGAACCGGTACCAGGCTCTCACACAGGAGAACAACGAAGATGTACATCAAGAAATGACTCTACCTACAAAGAACAGAGGAGAAACAGGTACAGCAAGAAATGACTTTACCCACAAAGAGCAGAGGAGAAAGAGGTACAGCAAGAAATGACTCTACCTACAAAGAACAGAGAAGAAACAGGTACAGCAAGAAATGACTCTACCCACAAAGAACAGAGAAGAGGAGAAAGAGGTACAGCAAGAAATGACTCGACCCACAAAGAACAGAGAAGAGGAGAAAGAGGTACAACAAGAAATGACTCTACCCACAGAGAACAGAGAAGAAACAGGTACAGCAAGAAATGACTCTACCCACAAAGAACAGAGGAGAAAGAGGTACAGCAAGAAATGACTCTACCCTCAAAGAATAGAGAAGAGGAGAAAGAGGTACAGCAAGAAACGACTCTACCCACAAAGAGCAGAGCAGAGGAGAAAGAGGTACAGCAAGAAATGACTCTACCCTCAAAGAACAGAGAAGAGGAGAAAGAGGTACAGCAAGAAATGACTCTACCCACAAAGAGCAGAGGAGAAAGAGGTACAGCAAGAAATGACTCTACCCACAAAGAACAGAGGAGAAAGAGGTACAGCAAGAAATGACTCTACCCACAAAGAGCAGAGAGAAAGAGGTACAGCAAGAAATGACTCTACCCACAAAGAGGAGAGGAGAAAGAGGTACAGCAAGAAATGACTCTACCCACAAAGAACAGAGGAGAAAGAGGTACAGCAAAAATGACTCTACCCACAAAAAACAGAGGAGAAAGAGGTACAGCAAAAATGACTCTACCCACAAAGAGCAGAGGAGAAAGAGGTACAGCAAGAAATGACTCTACCCACAAAGAACAGAGGAGAAAGAGGTACAGCAAAAATGACTCTACCCACAAAGAGTAGAGGAGGAAGAGGTACAGCAGGAAATGCCTCTACCCACAAAGAACAGTAAGAGTCCTCTTAGATGGAGAAAAAGAAGGGCTGTTGTGAAGAAGGGGAGGAGGAGAGGAAAGTGCTGGTTGTGGGGGATTCCCTACTGGGAATAACAGAGGCCGCTGTCTGTAGACCTGACACCTCACGAGAGGTGTGCTGTCCTCCAGGTGCACAAATCAAAGATGTGTCTGATAGGATGTCAAGACTCTTCAGTCCTCCAGAACAGCACCCATTCCTACTAATACATGTAGGGACAAATGACACTGCAAAAAAGGACCTTGCAACTATCTGCAGAGACTCTGAAGACCTCGGAAAGAAGATGAAGGAACTAGGAGCTCAGGTGGTCTTCTCATCCAACCGTACCAGTGGACAGCCATGGAATAAGAAGGTGGAACAGGATTCTAGAGGTGAACAACTAGCTACGTCCATGGTGCCATCAGCAAAGATTTGGATTCCTAGACCAGGGAGGGAATTACCTATATGATAGACTGCTTACTAGAGACGGGTTGCACCTTATAGACAGATAAGCATATATTTCGCAGGAACCTTGTTAAGGCCCATTTATACTGAAAGATAATTGCTCAAACATTGCTCAAATGACAGTTTGAGTGACAGTTTTAAGTGATCATCTTTGCATAATTCTAAGTAGCTAATTAGCTACTTAAGAGTTAATGCACGCATAGCGAGATATTGCCGAGATAGCTCCGAGAACAATGTAGCTGTTTTGTATATGTGAACAGCTGCATTGTTCTCGGAGCCTTCAGCTGGTGCTCGATGGCAGCGTGTTTAGACACAAAAGATGCCTTTTGAGCGAATTTTGAGCAATAATCTTTGTGTCTGAATGGGCCTTTACATTCATCAGGAGAGCTTTAAACTAAAACAATATGGAAAGGGAAGTGAACGGTAAAAATATACAGCTAATGAATAGAACCTTATTATTAGAAGTGGAAAGGAAGAGCAAAGACAAAAACTTCAGAAGGAAAGTAGAGGAACAAGAGACCCCGATCACAAACTAACATGTTTCTACACAAAAGCACAGAGAATGGGAAACAAACAAGAGGAATTGGAGCTCTGAACACAGGAAGATCTGGGACGGTTGGTGCGTATGAAGTCTCCTAAACCTCTAAATACCCTGAAGATCATCAATACATTAAAGGGTCTGTACCAGATTACCAAGTAGTCCCCTCTACACAGGCTATCCACAGGACAGGGCAATAACTTGCTGAACAGTGGTGGCCTCACTGCTGAGACTCCTGCCGATCTCAAGAGCGGGACTCGCATATCCTGCTACAGTGGCATCATTCTGGGAGGGAAGGAAATACCCAAGCAGGTACCAGATGGGTACTTGGCAGTCCCATTATAAGTAAATGAAGTGCTGGTGCTCTTGCTTGCACGTTCAGTCCGTTCAGTCTTCTCACTGTGGGGGAGGCAGTCACCATGCAGTCAGGGGGACTACACGGGACCCCTGTTTTTAAGATCAGTGAAGGTCTCAGCAGTGAGACCCCCACCAATTAGCAACGTATTCCGTATTCTGTGGATATCCTGTGGGTAGAGGTCACTTGATATTCTGGTGCAGCCCCTTTAAAGGGGTTTCTCAGGCAAATCTTAATTATAATGTATCCTCAGGAGAGGTCATCAATAGCTGATCATCTGGGGTCTGCCACTCAGGACATCAGCTGTTTTGGCAGCCACTGTCACAAAACATATGGCACAGCGTGGAAACAGATCACTCCGACCCCTGTGTAGTGGCCGGCGCTGGGAATAGCACGCACAGCTCTCATTGCACTGAAGATATGTGATATAAAGCTGTCACGGGTGGGGTGACTCATCCGTTTTATGAATTCTACAGTCAACCTCATTCTGGCATGAAATGAATGGCTGATAACAGGGAGTAACAGGTTGTATTCTCAACAAATAATCAATCACTAATAATCCTTCAGAGTACAGAATGAGGCCTTAGTCAGACGGGCGTTTTTTGCCGCGATTTGCGGATCGCATGACGGATGCGCATCCGCAAATCGCGTGACCGGTGCGCGCAAGTCGCCCGCAAATCGCCCGAAAATCTGCTCCTAGCCGCGTTTCATTAGAAACGGGCCGGAGCTGTCCAGCGCATTGCATTCAATGGAGACGGCAATACAGCCGTCTCCATTGAAAGCAATGCGCTGCGGGCGAGCCCGGGATGAATTGTCGGTAAGGGCTTAAATATATAAGCCCTTACCTGCAATCCATCCTAAAATGTGTTAAAATAAAAAAAAATTGCATTCTCACCTTCTGCCTGCAGCTCCGGGCAGCCGTCCTGCAGTGGGTGTGAAGGGGGTGTGAGTCAGACCTGCCCCCTGATTGGCTCAGCGCTGAGAGGCAGCAGTCACTCACCCATTCATGAATTCATGAATGGGTGTGTGAGTGAAACCGGCCTCTGATTGGTCAGGCTGTGACCAATCAGAGCAGATCATTCAGCAGGCGGGGATTTTAAAGCCCCGCCGGCTGAATAGTGCCGAGAAGCAGTTCAGGAGAACTGACAGCGGCCGCGGCTGGACTCCGGCTGCAGCGGAAGGGTGAGTATACAATTTTTTTTTATTTTAACACATTTTAGCATGAATTGCAGGGAAGGGTTTATATATTTAACCCCTTCCCGACACTTCACCCCGCGCACGCCGGCAGCCCATTGCTTTCAATGGAGCGGCTGTATTGCCGCTCCATTGAATTCAATGGGCAAACATCGTTCTTCTCTGCCACAGCTGTTACAGCTGTGGCAGAGAAGAATGATTTGTCTTCTATATGTTCTCAATGGGGTCGGCGCTGCTGCCGCCGGCCCCATTGAGCGCATATACAGAAGCGAACAGGAATCGCAGATCGCACCTATCTGCGATCTGCGATTTTTTGTTCTATAATTTTTCGGACGAGCGCATAAAAAGCGCTCATGTGTCCGATACCATTGCGAAGCAATGGTTTTAAAAAATCGCCGGACGCATGCGCATGCGCAAATCGCGGCAAAAAACGCCCGTCTGACTAAGCCCTGAATGTGTTATACAACACAATATGCAAATTTGTCAGCAGCAGGGGACTGATGCTAGAAGTCTGACCAAAAAAGTTTGGCGAACTGGAAGTAATGTCTGAGGAAAACTATAGCATAGTGGGAATAACTGAGACCTGGTTGGATGAAAGCTGTGACCTTAAAGAGTTACAGTCTGTTCAGAAAAGGTAGTAAAAACTGAAAAGGCCACCAAATATAACAGAAGACACTGGAAATCTATTACTGAGGCAAATAGATGAAGCAAATCACAATGAGAGTCTCATAAAGGTAGCAACTTGCTGTCAATTACTAATGATAAATACCTCACCCAACTTGTACAGGACACAAGGGATGGCCATTGTGGACTTAATATTAACCAACAGACCTGATAGAATAACAGGGGTGCAGGTTGGGGGGTAGCTGGGAAATAGAATACATTTTAACTTGTCTTTCAAGAGAGAGTTTTATCAGAGAGCTACAAACATACTAAACCTTAGGGAGGCCAAGTTCGACCTGCTCAGAGATGTCCTTAACCTTATTGACTGGGACAAGGTCCTCAAAAATAGGAGTGCAGACAATCAATGGGAAACGTTTAAAAACATCCTAATTACTTCCTGTGAGCGGCTTACAGGAATAAAAGGGTTAGGAATAGGAGAAAACCAATGTGGCTCAATAAAGATACAAAAGGGGCAATACACAGCAAAAATAAATCATTTAGACTACTAAAACAAAAAGGCAGTGAAGAAATGCTAAAACCTATAACGAAAAAAATGAACTGTTCTTCAATTATGTATATAGTAAAAAGACTAATACTGAAAGTGTTGGCCTTTTAATAAATAATGTAGGAGAAATTGTAGAGAGTGATGAGGAGAAAGCAAATCTATTAAATAGTTTTTTCTCCAGTATATTGACAGAGTAAAATAAAATGTCAGATGAGAGGCAGAGTGATAAAGTAAACTCTCTACTAAATGTCTAACCAGTCTAAAGGCCCAGTCTAATTGATGCCCGACACTCTTCTCTGTGCAGACTAGCTCCCATGCTGCTGCACAGGAGCATGCTGGTGGCAGCAGCGCTGGCCCCATTGAAAGCAATCGGATGGCATCAAGGTCTGCTGCCACAGCTGTGAAAGGGGATCCTTTCATCCCCGCGGGGAGTCCTATCATGAGAGGATTCCCCGCAGGGATTAACGGAACACTCCGGGAGTCCACTCATCCCCTCTGTAACTTTACGCACAGCACAGACCTTACAGGCACACATGTCCTATCTTTTGAATGAGTCAGTACAGAGATCTCTGCTATCGTCTATTATATCCAGGACTGTAACAAGGGGGCGCTCTCATAACTATGTATAATATATCAGGGGTCAATAAAGAGATCTCTACCATCATCTATTATACCCAGGACTGTAACAAGGGGGCGCTCTAATAACTATGTATAGATATATCAGGGGTCAGTACAGAGATCTCTCCCATCATCTATTATACCCAGGACTGTAACAAGGGGGCTCTCTCATAACTATGTATAATATATCAGGGGTCACTACAGAGATCTCTACCATCATCTATTATACCCAGGACTGTAACAAGGGGGCGCTCTAATAACTATGTATAATATATCAGGGGTCAAGAAAGAGATCTCTACCATCATCTATTATACCCAGGACTGTAACAAGGGGGCGCTCTAATAACTATGTATAGATATATCAGGGGTCAATAAAGAGATCTCTACCATCATCTATTATACCCAGGACTGTAACAAGGGGGCGCTCTAATAACTATGTATAGATATATCAGGGGTCAGTACAGAGACCTCTCCCATCATCTATTATACCCAGAACTGTAACAAGGGGGCGCTCTAATAACTATGTATAGATATATCAGGGATCAGTACAGAGATCTCTCCCATCATCTATTATACCCAGGACTGAAACAAGGGGGCGCTCTAATAACTATGTATAGATATATCAGGGGTCAATACAGAGATCTCTCCCATCATCTACTATACCCAGGACTGTAACAAGGGGGCGCTCTAATAACTATGTATAGATATATCAGGGGTCACTACAGAGATCTCTCCCATCATCTATTATACCCAGGACTGAAACAAGAGGGCGCTCTAATACCTATGCTATGTATAGATATATCAGGGGTCAGTACAGAGATCTCTCCCATCATCTACTATACCCAGGACTGTAACAAGGGGGCGCTCTAATAACTATGTATAAACATATCTGTGGTCAGTATAAAGATCTCCCCCATCATCTATTATACCCAGGACTGTAACAAAGGGGCGCTCTAATAACTATGTATAATATATCAGAGGTCAGTACAGAGATCTCCCCCATCATCTATTATACCCAGGACTGTAACATGGGGGCACTCTAATAACTATGTATAATATATCAGGGGTCAGTACAGAGATCTCTCCCATCATCTATTATACCCAGGACTGTAACAAGGGGGCGCTCTAATAACTATGTATAATACATCAGGGGTCAGTACAGAGATCTCTGCTATCATCTATTATACCCAGGACTGTAACAAGGGGCGCTCTAATAACTATGTATAATATATCAGGGGTCAGTACAGAGATCTCTCACATCATCTGTTATACCAGGACTGTAACAAGGGGGCGCTCTAATAACTATGTATATATATATCAGGGGTCAGTACAGAGATCTCTCCCATCATCTGTTATACCCATGACTGTAACAAGGGGCGCTCTAATAACTATGTATAGATATATCAGGGGTCAGTACAGAGATCTCTCTCATCATATATTATACCCAGGACTGTAACAAGGGGGCGCTCTAATAACTATGTATAGATATATCAGGGCTCAGTACAGAGATCTCTCCCATCATCTATTATACTCAGGACTATAACAAGGGCGCGCTCTAATAACTATGTATAATATATCAGGGGTCAGTACAGAGATCTCTACCATCATCTATTATATCCAGGACTGTAACAAGGGGGCGCTCTAATAACTATGTATAATATATCAGGGATCAGTACAGAGATCTCTACCATCATCTATTATACCCAGGACTGTAACAAGGGGGCACTCTAATAACTGTGTATAATATATCAGGGGTCAGTACAGAGATCTCTCCCATCATCTATTATACCCAGGACTGTAACAAGGGGGCGCTCTAATAACTATGTATAATATATCAGCGGTCAGTACAGAGATCTCTCCCATCATCTATTATACCCAGGACTGTAACAAGGGGGTGCTCTAATAATTATGTATAAATATATCAGGGGTCAGTACAGAGATCTCTCCCACCATCTATTATTCCCAGGACTGTAATAAGGGGGCGCTCTAATAATTATGTATAATACATCAGGGGTCAGCACAGAGATCTCCCCCATCATCTATTTATACCCAGGACTGTAACAAGGGGGCACTCTAATAACTGTGTATAATATATCAGGGGTCAGTACAGAGATCTCTCCCATCATCTATTATACCCAGGACTGTAACAAGGGGGTGCTCTAATAACTGTGTATAATATATCAGGGGTCAGTACAGAGATCTCTCCCATCATCTATTATACCAGGACTGTAACAAGGGAGCGCTCTACTATCAGGGGTCAGTTTAGTGATCACTGTGGGGGCACTGCTACTATGGGTCTCGCAGAACAGTCCCTACGACAGCCCTTGGGGGATTGTCAGCACGGATTGTCTCTTCATTCTTTGAAAGTTGGGTGTTGGCGCCTCTATTCTTTCTGCAAATGGCTTTGGCAGCTGCTGCTTGACATTGAGTACTCCAGCTCAGGTTACCTATAACCACTCTACTTGTTATTGAGTTATATTAGAAAACACTATTACTGGGGGCCAGGGGCCCCAACAGTCACATTGCTGGGTAATCAAACTTAACCCCTACAGTACTGGTCAGAGATTTCTGGAGCTTGGAACCTCATATTGTATCCTTAGAGGCCACATTGTGGCGAAGTACTTGAAGTGATAAAGCCCTTTCTAATAATGCTGTTATTTGGCGGCTGTGATGTAAAGAAGCTTGTGCCGTACGCGGCCCACCTGACCGCCATGATAATCCCTGCATCTCACATATCCATATTCATGACTATTATTGACCGCTCTGCAGTATGAAGCCGTTCTTCACCGGCGATGTAATTGTCCTTTAAGTTCAGTACCAGGCGCTGCGCGGTTTTCAGCGGCGCCGGAATCTAATGATGAAATTATCATATTGTATCAGATTGGTAGTGTATTAACCGCGCCGCAATAGAAAAATAATCTGTTCTCCTAATCCAGAACAAAAACTAATTATTGTCCCTGTTCCCGAGGTCAGCAGACGGAGGAGTCGTGAATCGCTTACAGCCCCAAAATGTTAATTTAATTTGGAGGCCTCGCATTTCCCGGCGTGTGATTTTTATCGCACTTCTCCGCCGTTCATTATTGAAATCCACTGACAGTCGACACGTCTGTAATCCCCCATGTTTACAGCCGCTTCTTGTACGGTTACAATTACTGAACCTGCGATTCAAAGTCATGTGATGTGAAGGGCAACGGAAGCCAATTAATTACCCCATCTGTATTCAGAGCGTGGCGGTAAGGATGGGACGAGACTGCAGGACGTCGCTGCTTCCTCCTCCGCCACGGCGCAAGTCCCCGGCGTGGTTACAAGACAGGCGGTCAGAGGGCGACAAAGCCCCGCACCCCCTCTACCAGGTACCTGGACACGTCCGTCAGGTGTACACAGGACTGGCAAGAGGGCGATTGTCTCTGGGCCGGACTGTGTACAGATCGCCACCATGTGGGCTTTTATTAGAGCGCTATATGGAACTTTTATATAATCAGTCCTGACACTATTACGTAAGCACTGTATGGCAGTACTATGTAGTCAGTAGTATTACTGTATATAGGCACCATGGCAGTACTGCGCTGTATGCTGCTATTATTTAATGGCTGGACGGCGCTATTTGGATTTCACTATATGGCAGTATTATGTAAGTAGTGCATGTACAATATAGACATTGTGACATTATTACATAGTCAGTGGTATTATATAGACATCATGGCGGTATTATGTTGTATGGTGCTATTATTTAATGGTTGTAAGCAACTGTTCTAAGTGTATTGTGTAGTCAGTGGTGTTATACCATTAGAGCGCTATATGGAACACCGCATGTCTGGTCACACACAACAAACAGATGAGGGAATCCCACCCAGAGCCTCATGCATGCAGCAACACCAGAACAGAACATGCAGGACGCCAAGCGCCAAAGCAGGACATGCAGGACTTAAAGCAGAACGCCAAAGCAGAACATGCAGAACTCCAAGAGCCAAAGCAGGACATGCAGGACGCCAAGTGCCAAAGCAGAACATGCAGGACACCAAAGCAGAAGGCCAAAGCAGGACATGCAGGACACCAAAGCAGAAGGCCAAAGCAGGACATGCAGGACACCAAGCGCCAAAACAGAACATGCAGGACGCCAAGTGCCAAAGCAGAACATGCAGGACACCAAGTGCCAAAGCAGAACATGCAGGACACCAAAGCAGCACATGCAAAACGCCAAGCGCCAAAGCAGGACATGCAGGACGCCAAGTGCCAAAGCAGAACATGCAGGACACCAAAGCAGAAGGCCAAAGCAGGACATGCAGGACACCAAAGCAGAAGGCCAAAGCAGGACATGCAGGACGCCAAGCGCCAAAACAGGACATGCAGGGCGCCAAGCGCCAAAGTAGGACATGAAGGATGCCAAGCGCCAAATAAGATATGCAGGACGCCAAGCGCCAAAGGAGGACATGCAGGACGCCAAGCGCCAAAGCAGGACATGCAGGACGCCAAGCGCCAAATAAGACATGCAGGACGCCAAGCGCCAAAGCAGGACATGCAGGACGCCAAGCGCCAAAGCAGGACATGCAGGACGTCAAGCACCAGAGATCAGGGAATGAGGCTGATGGATAAAAGAGCAGCACCATCTAGTAATTTTGGCCATAAAACTGCCACATGCGTCAAATCACTTAAAAGTATCCGGTCCTCAAGAGGCCAACAAGTAGCTTTCTGTGTGAGTGACCGGAGGAGGCCACCGCGCCATCAGCGGTCTGAGTCCGGTGTCACATGTCCAAGATTAGTGCGTCGCACCAGCGCTGCAAGTCCTATCTTTTCGCGTTCCTCGGAGCACATCATGGCTTTCCACAGGACAGTAAAGCACATCCCACGGCGCGCTACGTGCGTGCGACTGCGATGGCGAATACTTGCTGAACCGCCAGAGCAGCGCTACTTCACATAAGTGTTCTTGGCGTGAAAACGCCGACCGGCGAGCGCGATGTCGGGCTAATTACAGACAGCCGGGGCTCTTTCTCTGCAGCTCTACCCTTTAACGGACTCCCACTCACCAGCATCGTCCTTTGGGAACTTTAGGGGTTCCGACGGCTTCGTTCTCATGAATGCCTCCAGCTTTATCTTTCTGTGTTTTGTTCAGCAAAGGACCCCATAGAAGTCTACGGGATGTGCGCAAATACTCATGGGGACGCGTGAAACACGGCGCAAAAGCATGAAAAAGCAAAACACATCTGGACCTCATTAGGCTAATTAGCCTTTCAATCCACGGACGGGGTGCGCTGCGCGTGAACCGGCCCTGCGTGCGCAAGAAGTACAGAACTATGTGACGACGCGCACCCAAATGTTTAGCATCGCTGGACTCTCTCCCCGCAGCTGGCGGAATTCCGAGCTGAGGCATATATGCGCCACTCCCTGCCGTGTAAGTGGGTGAGAAAACGTGAGATTTAGCCACAACTTGATTGCGCCTTTCTCAGGCAATTTTCGGCCGCAACGTGGGTGAATGAAAATCGCAACGCCCGTGTAGTAGAGGCGCTGCACTCCGGCTGTCCTCCAGCAACAGGCCGCTGGCTATGATAGTGGCTTTGTACTCCAACTGCTCCCTACATCTCTGGGACTTGTGGTGTGCAGCGCTCAGGACACCCCCCCCCTCTCCACAGCGCTCCGCTATACATTAAACAGGCGACACTCTGAAGATACTGTTGGTAATACTACCGCCGCGCGGACGAGACCCTCCAGACCCCGCACTCCCCTTAAAGCTCCTTTTACACTGCGGTTTTATCTCACAATTATCTTTACAAATAGCAAAAAGTGAAAACCCGCGGCTCTAAATCGTCCGCCGCCGACCCAAAGTAATTACAGGTCCGTAGCGGAGCGCGAAACAATATGAGGCGGCCGCGGCCTGCAGATTTTATTTGACTTTTATCATATCTGGCGCTCGGAGAGGACGGCAACGATCCTCCGCTATTCGATTATGAAACAGTAAACAGCAATACTGATTATAATATCCGCTGTATACCTGAGAGCCACCGCCACACGGGCAGATATATACTGTCTGCACGGAGCGAGGAACGGGGCTCAATAAGATCGGTATAATACACAATATATACTCCATGCAGCAGAAACATATATACTCATATATACAAGTAAACTACATAACACATACACACCTATATACTCCAATACATATACATACAAATCCTCCAAATACACATATACTACTAACAGCACACAAAGGGAAGAAAACACAACTCTACACTTAGCATAATATCACTTATTACAGTAGTTATATTCTTATACATAGGGGGCAGTATTATAGTAGTTATATTCTTGTACATAGGGGGCAGTATTATAGTAGTTATATTCTTGTACATAGGGGACAGTATTATAGTAGTTATATTCTTGTACATAGGGGCAGTATTATAGTAGTTATATTCTTGTACATAGGGGGCAGTATTATAGTAGTTATATTCTTGTACATAGGGAGCAGTATTATAGTAGTTATATTCCTGTACATAGGGAGCAGTATTATAGTAGTTATATTCTTGTACATAGTGGGCAGTATTATAGTAGGTATATTCTTGTACATAGGGAGCAGTATTATAGTAGTTATATTCTTGTACATAGGAGGCAGTATTATAGTAGTTATATTCTTGTACATAGGGGGCAGTATTATAGTAGTTATATTCTTGTACATAGGGGGCAGTATTATAGTAGTTATATTCTTGTACATAGGGGGCAGTATTATAGTAGTTATATTCCTGTACATAGCAGCAGTATTATAGTAGTTATATTCTTGTATATAGGAGGCAGTATTATAGTAGTTATATTCTTGTACATAGGAGGCATTATTATAGTAGTTATATTCTTGTACATAGGAGGCAGCATTATAGTAGTTATATTCTTGTACATAGGGGGCCGTATTATAGTAGTTATATTCTTGTACAAAGGGGCAGTATTATAGTAGTTATATTCTTGTACATAGGGGGCCGTATTATAGTAGTTATATTCTTGTACATAGGGGGCCGTATTATAGTAGTTATATTCTTGTACATAGGGGGCAGTATTATAGTAGTTATATTCTTGTACATAGGAGGCAGTATTATAGTAGTTATATTCTTGTACATTGGGAGCAGTATTATAGTAGTTATATTCTTGTACATAGGGGGCAGTATTATAGTAGTTATATACTTGTACATAGGGGGTAGTATTATAGTAGTTATATTCTTGTACATAGGGGCAGTATTATAGTAGTTATATTCTTGTACATAGGGGGCAGTATTATAGTAGTTATATTCTTGTACATAGGGGGCCGTATTATAGTAGTTATATTCTTGTACATAGGGGGCAGTTTTATAGTAGTTATATTCTTGTATATAGTGGCAGTATTATAGTAGTTATATTCTTGTACATAGGGGGCAGTATTATAGTAGTTATATTCTTGTACATAGGGGGCAGTATTATAGTAGTTATATTCTTGTACATAGGAGGCAGTATTATAGTAGTCATATTCTTGTACATAGGGGGCAGTATTATAGTAGTTATATTCTTGTACATAGGAGGCAGTATTATAGTAGTTATATTCTTGTACATAGGAGGCAGTATTATAGTAGTTATATTCTTGTACATAGGGGGCAGTATTATAGTAGTTATATTCTTGTATATAGGGGGCAGTATTATAGTAGTTATATTCCTGTACATAGGGGGCAGTATTATAGTAGTTATATACTTGTACATAGGGGGCAGTATTATAGTAGTTATATTCTTGTACATAGGGGCAGTATTATAGTAGTTATACTCTTGTACATAGGAGCAGTATTATAGCAGTTATATTCTTGTACATAGGGGGCAGTATTATAGTAGTTATATTCCTGTACATAGGGGGCAGTATTATAGTAGTTATATTCCTGTACATAGGGGGCAGTATTATAGTAGTTATATTCTTGTATATAGGGGGCAGTATTATAGTAGTTATATTCTTGTACATGGAGGGCAGTATTATAGTATTTTTATTCTTGTACATAATAGCTGTATTTCAGTAGTTATATTCTAGTACATAGGGGGCAGTATTATAGTAGTAATATTCTTGTACATAGGGAGCAGTATTATAGTAGCTATATTCTTGTATATAGGGTGCAGTATTATAGTAGCTATATTCTTGTATATAGGGGGCAGTATTATAGTAGCTATATTCTTGTATATAGGGGGCAGTATTATAGTAGTTATATTCTTGTACATAGGGGTCAATATTATAGTAATTATATTCTTGTACATAGGGGGCAGTATTATAGTACTTATATTCTTGTACATAGGGGCAGTATTATAGTAGTTATATTCTTGTACATAGGGGGCAGCATTATAGTACTTATATTCTTGTACATAGGGGGCAGTATTATAGTACTTATATTCTTGTACATAGGGGGCAGTGTTATAGTAGTTATATTCTTGTACATAGGGGGCAGTATTATAGTAGGTATATTCTTGTACATAGGGGGCAGTATTATAGTAGTTATATTCTTGTACATAGAGAGAGCAGTATTATAGTAGTTATATTCTTGTACATAGGGGGCAGTATTATAGTAGTTATATTCTTGTACATAGGGGGCAGTATTATAGTAGTTATATTCTTGTACATAGGGGGCAGTATTATAGTAGTTATATTCTTGTAGATAAGAGCAGTATTAGGCCTTAGTCAGACGGGCGTTTTTAGCCGCGATTTGTGCATGTGCATGCGTCCGGCGATTTTATAAAACCATTGCTTTGCAATGGTATCGGACACATGAGCGCTTTTTATGCGCTCGTCCGATAAATTATAGAACAGAAATCGCAGATCGCACCTATCTGCGATCTGCGATTCCTGTTCTCTTCTCTATATGCGCTCAATGGGGCCGGCGGCAGCAGCGCCGACCCCATTGAGAACATATAGAAGACAAATCCTTCTTCTCTGCCACAGCTGTAACAGCTGTGGCAGAGAAGAACGATGTTTGCCCATTGAATTCAATGGAGCTGGCAATACAGCCGACTCCATTGAAAGCAATGGGCTGCCGGCGTGCGCGGGATGAATTGTCGGGAAGGGCTTAAATATATAAGCCCTTCCCTGCAATTCATCCAGAAAAGTGTTAAAATAAAAAATATATATATACTCACCTGCTCGCGGCAGCCGGAGTTCCGTGCGGCCGGCCTGCAGTGGGTGTGAAGGGGGTGTGAGTCAGACCTGCCCCCTGATTGGCTCAGCGCTGAGTAGTTATATTCTTGTACATAGGGGGCAGTATTATAGTAGTTATATTCTTGTACATAGGGGGCAGTATTATAGTAGTTATATTCTTCTACATAGGAGGGCAGTATTATAGTAGTTATATTCTTGTACATAGGGGGCAGTATTATAGTAGTTATATTCTTCTACATAGGAGGGCAGTATTATAGTAGTTATATTCTTGTACATAGGGGGCAGTATTATAGTAGTTATATTCTTCTACATAGGGGGGCAGTATTATAGTAGTTATATTCTTGTACATAGGGGGCAGTATTATAGTAGTTATATTCTTGTATATAGGGGGTAGTATTATAGTAGTTATATTCTTGTACATAGGAGGCAGTATTATAGTAGGTATATTCTTGTACATAGGGGGCAGTAATATTATAGTAGTTATATTCTTGTACATAGGGAGCAGTATTATTATAGTAGTTATATTCTTGTACATAGGGAGCAGTATTATAGTAGTTATATTCTTGTACATAGGGGACAGTATTATAGTAGTTATATTCTTGTACATAGGGGGCAGTATTATAGTAGTTATATTCTTGTACATAGGGGGCAGTATTATAGTATTTATATTCTTGTACATAGGGGACAGTATTATAGTAGTTATATTCTTGTACATAGGGAGCAGTATTATAGTAGTTATATTCTTGTACATAGGGGACAGTATTATAGTAGTTATATTCTTGTACATAGGGGGCAGTATTATAGTAGTTATATTCTTGTACATAGGGAGCAGTATTATAGTAGTTATATTCTTGTACATAGGGGACAGTATTATAGTAGTTATATTCTTGTACATAGGAGCAGTATTATAGTAGTTATATTCTTGTACATAGGGAGCAGTATTATAGTAGTTATATTCTAGTACATAGGGGGCAGTATTATAGTAGTTATTTTCTTGTACATAGGGGGCAGTATTATAGTAGTTATATTCTTGTACATAGGAGGCAGTATTATAGTAGTTATATTCTTGTACATAGGGGGCAGTATTATAGTAGTTATATTCTTGTACATAGGGGGCAGTATTATAGTAGTTATATTCTTGTACATAGGGGACAGTATTATAGTAGTTATATTCTTGTACATAGGAGCAGTATTATAGTAGTTATATTCTTGTACATAGAGGGCAGTAATATTATAGTAGTTATATTCTTGTACATAGGGAGCAGTATTATAGTAGTTATATTCTTGTACATAGGGGGCAGTAATATTATAGTAGTTATATTCTTGTACATAGGGAGCAGTATTGTAGTTATATTCTTGTACATAGGGAGCAGTATTATAGTAGTTATATTCTTGTACATAGGGAGCAGTATTATAGTAGTTATATTCTTGTACATAGGGGGCAGTATTATAGTAGTTATATTCTTGTACATAGAGGGCAGTAATATTATAGTAGTTATATTCTTGTACATAGGGAGCAGTATTATAGTAGTTATATTCTTATACATAGGAGGCAGTATTATAGTAGTTATATTCATGTACATAGGGGGCAGTATTATAGTAGTTATATTCTTGTACATAGGGGGCAGTATTATAGTAGTTATATTCTCGTACATAGGAGGCAGTATTATAGTAGTTATATTCTTGTACATACGGGCAGTATTATAGTAGGTATATTCTTGTACATAGGGAGTAGTATTATAGTAGTTATATTCTTGTACATGGGGGCAGTATTATAGTAGTTATATTCTTGTACATAGGGAGCAGTATTATAGTAGTTATATTCTTGTACATTGGAGGCAGTATTATAGTAGTTATATTCTTGTACATAGAAGGGAGTATTATAGTAGTTATATTCTTGTACACAGGAGGCAGTATTATAGTAGTTATATTCTCGTACATAGGGGGCAGTATTATAGTAGTTATATTCTTGTACATTGGAGGCAGTATTATAGTAGTTATATTATTGTACATAGAGGGCAGTATTATAGTACTTATATTCTTGTACATAGGGGGCAGTGTTATAGTAGTTATATTCTTGTACATAGGGGCAGTATTATAGTAGTTATATTATTGTACATAGGGGGCAGTATTATAGTACTTATATTCTTGTACATAGGGGGCAGTATTATAGTAGTTATATATAGGGGGCAGTATTATAGTAGTTATATTCTTGTACATAGGGGGCAGTATTATAGTAGTTATATTCTTGTACATAGGGGGCAGTATTATAGTAGTTATATTCTTGTACATAGGGGGCAGTATTATAGTAGTTATATTCTTGTACATAGAGGCAGTATTATAGTAGTTATATTCTTGTACATAGGGGGCAGTATTATAGTAGTTATATTCTTGTACATAGGAGCAGTATTATAGTAGTTATATTCTTGTACATAGAGGGCAGTAATATTATAGTAGTTATATTCTTGTACATAGGGAGCAGTATTATAGTAGTTATATTCTTGTACATAGGGAGCAGTATTGTAGTTATATTCTTGTACATAGGGAGCAGTATTATAGTAGTTATATTCTTGTACATAGGGAGCAGTATTATAGTAGTTATATTCTTGTACATAGGGGGCAGTATTATAGTAGTTATATTCTTGTACATAGAGGGCAGTAATATTATAGTAGTTATATTCTTGTACATAGGGAGCAGTATTATAGTAGTTATATTCTTGTACATAGGAGGCAGTATTATAGTAGTTATATTCATGTACATAGGGGGGAGTATTATAGTAGTTATATTCTTGTACATAGGGGGCAGTATTATAGTAGTTATATTCTTGTACATAGGGGGCAGTATTATAGTAGTTATATTCTTGTACATAGGAGCAGTATTATAGTAGTTATATTCTTGTACATAGAGGGCAGTAATATTATAGTAGTTATATTCTCGTACATAGGAGGCAGTATTATAGTAGTTATATTCTTGTACATACGGGCAGTATTATAGTAGGTATATTCTTGTACATAGGGAGTAGTATTATAGTAGTTATATTCTTGTACATGGGGGCAGTATTATAGTAGTTATATTCTTGTACATAGGGAGCAGTATTATAGTAGTTATATTCTTGTACATTGGAGGCAGTATTATAGTAGTTATATTCTTGTACATAGAAGGGAGTATTATAGTAGTTATATTCTTGTACACAGGAGGCAGTATTATAGTAGTTATATTCTCGTACATAGGGGGCAGTATTATAGTAGTTATATTCTTGTACATTGGAGGCAGTATTATAGTAGTTATATTATTGTACATAGGGGGCAGTATTATAGTAGTTATATTCTTGTACATAGGGGGCAGTGTTATAGTAGTTATATTCTTGTACATAGGGGCAGTATTATAGTAGTTATATTATTGTACATAGGGGGCAGTATTATAGTACTTATATTCTTGTATATAGGGGGCAGTATTATAGTAGTTATATTCTTGTACATAGGGGGCAGTATTATAGTAGTTATATTCTTGTACATAGGGGGCAGTATTATAGTAGTTATATTCTTGTACATAGGGGGCAGTATTATAGTAGTTATATTCTTGTACATAGAGGCAGTATTATAGTAGTTATATTCTTGTACATAGGGGGCAGTATTATAGTAGTTATATGCTTGTACATAGGGGGCAGTATTATAGTAGTTATATTCTTGTACATAGGGAGCAGTATTATAGTGGTTATATTCTAGTACATAAGGGGCAGTATTATAGTAGTTATATTCTTGTACATAGGGGGCAGTATTATAGTAGTTATATTCTTGTACATAGGAGGCAGTATTATAGTAGTTATATTCTTGTACATAGGGGGCAGTATTATAGTAGTTATATTCTTGTACATAGGGGAGCAGAATTATAGTAGTTATATTCTTGTACATAGGGGGCAGTATTCTAGTAGTTATATTCTTGTACATAGGGAGCAGTATTATAGTAGTTATATTCTTGTGCATAGGGGGCAGTATTATAGTAGTTATATTCTTGTACATAGGGGGCAGTATTATAGTAGTTATATTCTTGTACATAGGGGGCAGTATTATAGTAGTTATATTCTTGTACATAGGGGAGCAGTATTATAGTAGTTATATTCTTGTGCATAGGGGGCAGTATTATAGTAGTTATATTCTTGTACATAGGGGGCAGTATTATAGTAGTGATATTCTTGTAAATAGGGGGCAGTATTATAGTAGTGATATTCTTGTAAATAGGGGGCAGTATTATAGTAGTTATATTCTTGTGCATAGGGAGCAGTATTATAGTAGTTATATTCTTGTACATAGGGAGCAGTATTATAGTAGTTATATTCTTGTACATATGGAGCAGTATTATAGTAGTTATATTCTTGTACATAGGGGGGCAGTATTATAGTAGTTATATTCTTGTACATAGGGGGCAGTATTATAGTAGTTATATTCTTGTATATAGGAGGCAGTATTATAGTAGTTATATTCTTGTACATAGGGGCAGTATTATAGTAGTTATATTCTTGTACATAGGAGGCAGTATTATAGTAGTTATATTCTTGTACATAGGGGGCAGTATTATAGTAGTTATATTCTTGTACACAGGAGGCAGTATTATAGTATTTATATTCTTGTACATAAGGGGCAGTATTATAGTAGTTATATTCTTGTACATAGGGAGCAGTATTATAGTAGTTATATTCTTGTACATAGGGAGCAGTATTATAGTAGTTATATTCTTGTACATAGGGGGCAGTATTATAGTAGTTATATTCTTGTACATAGAGGGCAGTAATATTATAGTAGTTATATTCTTGTACATAGGGGGCAGTATTATAGTAGTTATATTCTCGTACATAGGAGGCAGTATTATAGTAGTTATATTCTTGTACATACGGGCAGTATTATAGTAGGTATATTCTTGTACATAGGGAGTAGTATTATAGTAGTTATATTCTTGTACATGGGGGCAGTATTATAGTAGTTATATTCTTGTACATAGGGAGCAGTATTATAGTAGTTATATTCTTGTACATTGGAGGCAGTATTATAGTAGTTATATTCTTGTACATAGAAGGGAGTATTATAGTAGTTATATTCTTGTACACAGGAGGCAGTATTATAGTAGTTATATTCTCGTACATAGGGGGCAGTATTATAGTAGTTATATTATTGTACATAGGGGGCAGTATTATAGTACTTATATTCTTGTACATAGGGGGCAGTGTTATAGTAGTTATATTCTTGTACATAGGGGCAGTATTATAGTAGTTATATTATTGTACATAGGGGGCAGTATTATAGTACTTATATTCTTGTACATAGGGGGCAGTATTATAGTAGTTATATTCTTGTACATAGGGGGCAGTATTATAGTAGTTATATTCTTGTACATTGGAGGCAGTATTATAGTAGTTATATTATTGTACATAGGGGGCAGTATTATAGTACTTATATTCTTGTACATAGGGGGCAGTGTTATAGTAGTTATATTCTTGTACATAGGGGCAGTATTATAGTAGTTATATTATTGTACATAGGGGGCAGTATTATAGTACTTATATTCTTGTACATAGGGGGCAGTATTATAGTAGTTATATTCTTGTACATAGGGGGCAGTATTATAGTAGTTATATTCTTGTACATAGGGGGCAGTATTATAGTAGTTATATTCTTGTACATAGGGGGCAGTATTATAGTAGTTATATTCTTGTACATAGAGGCAGTATTATAGTAGTTATATTCTTGTACATAGGGGGCAGTATTATAGTAGTTATATGCTTGTACATAGGGGGCAGTATTATAGTAGTTATATTCTTGTACATAGGGAGCAGTATTATAGTGGTTATATTCTAGTACATAAGGGGCAGTATTATAGTAGTTATATTCTTGTACATAGGGGGCAGTATTATAGTAGTTATATTCTTGTACATAGGAGGCAGTATTATAGTAGTTATATTCTTGTACATAGGGGGCAGTATTCTAGTAGTTATATTCTTGTACATAGGGAGCAGTATTATAGTAGTTATATTCTTGTACATAGGGGAGCAGTTATATAGTAGTTATATTCTTGTGCATAGGGGGCAGTATTATAGTAGTTATATTCTTGTACATAGGGGGCAGTATTATAGTAGTTATATTCTTGTACATAGGGGGCAGTATTATAGTAGTTATATTCTTGTACATAGGGGAGCAGTATTATAGTAGTTATATTCTTGTGCATAGGGGGCAGTATTATAGTAGTTATATTCTTGTACATAGGGGGCAGTATTATAGTAGTTATATTCTTGTGCATAGGGGGCAGTATTATAGTAGTTATATTCTTGTACATAGGGGGCAGTATTATAGTAGTGATATTCTTGTAAATAGGGGGCAGTATTATAGTAGTGATATTCTTGTAAATAGGGGGCAGTATTATAGTAGTTATATTCTTGTGCATAGGGAGCAGTATTATAGTAGTTATATTCTTGTACATAGGGAGCAGTATTATAGTAGTTATATTCTTGTACATATGGAGCAGTATTATAGTAGTTATATTCTTGTACATAGGGGGGCAGTATTATAGTAGTTATATTCTTGTACATAGGGGGCAGTATTATAGTAGTTATATTCTTGTATATAGGAGGCAGTATTATAGTAGTTATATTCTTGTACATAGGGGCAGTATTATAGTAGTTATATTCTTGTACATAGGAGGCAGTATTATAGTAGTTATATTCTTGTACATAGGGGGCAGTATTATAGTAGTTATATTCTTGTACACAGGAGGCAGTATTATAGTATTTATATTCTTGTACATAAGGGGCAGTATTATAGTAGTTATATTCTTGCACATAGGGGGAGTATTATAGTAGTTATATTCTTGTACATAGGGGGCAGTATTATAGTAGTTATATTCTTGTACATAGGGGGCAGTATTATAGTAGTTATATTCTTGTACATAGGGGCAGTATTATAGTAGTTATATTCTTGTACATAGGGGGCAGTATTATAGTAGTTATATTCTTGTACATAGGGGGCAGTATTATAGTAGTTATATTCTTGTACATAGAAGGGCAGTATTATAGTAGTAATATTCTTGTACATAAAGGGCAGTATCATAGTAGTTATATTCTTGTACATAAAGGGCAGTATTATAGTAGTTATATTTAGAGATGAGCGAACGTACTCGTCCGAGCTTGATACTCTTTCGAGTTTTAGCGTGTTCGAGATGCTCGTTACTAGAGGCGAGTACCACGCGATGTTCGAGTTACTTTCACTTTTATCTCTGAGATGTTAGTGCGCTTTTCTGGCCAATAGAAAGACAGGGAAGGCATTAAAACTTCCCCCTGCGACGTTCAAGCCCTATACCACCCCTCTGCAGTGAGTGGCTGGCGAGATCAGGTGTCACCCGAGTATTAAAATCGGCCCCTCCCGCGGCTCGCCACAGATGCGTTCTGACATAGAGGAGGGAAAGTGCTGTCTTGGTGGAGCTGCTATAGGGAGAGCGTTAGGAGTATTTTAGGCTTCAAGAACCCCAACGGTCCTTCTTAGGACTGTGGAGGCTACTTTTTGCAGTGTTGCACATTTTTTTTTTTTTTGTATATCGGCCGTGCAGAGCATTGCGCCCTGCAGTAATTAGACATAGTGCAGGGCCAGTAGTGGTGAGGCAGGGACAGAAGACATATATTGTAAGGCAGGGACAGAAGACATATTGATTGAATATAGGCAGTGGGCCTTTGCAAAAAAATTTGGGGAAAAAAATCTATTTGGGCTGCCTGTGACTGTCCTCAGTGTTCTGGGTCTCTGCTGGGTGTAGTAGTCCTCCTAATTCATACGCAGCCAGCTAAGTGTTACAGCAGGCTTGCGCAAAATTATTTCCTGGCGTTCCGTGTTGGCTGTTAAATCACCGCTGTATTCCAGTCCACAGTGCAACAGTCTGCAGTTATTTGACATACTCCAGGGCCAGTAGTGGTGACGCAGGGACAGAAGAGATATATTGATTGAATATAGGCAGTGGGCCTTTGCAAAAACATTTGGGGAAAAAAATCTATTTGGGCTGCCTGTGACTGTCCTCAGTGTTCTGGGTCTCTGCTGGGGGTAGTTGTCCTCCTAATTCATACGCAGCCAGCTAAGTGTTACAGCAGGCTTGCGCAAAATTATTTCCTGGCGTTCCGTAAGCGAAGTGAGCCTCCAACCACAGGCCAATAAGCGGCACATTTAATTACAGCGTTCTGTTTCTGCACTACTGGTAATACAGCATGCTGAGGGGTAGGGGTAAGCCTAGAGGACGTGGACGCGGGCGAGGACGCGGAGGCCCAAGTCAGGGTGTGGGCACAGGCCGAGCTCCTGATCCAGGTGTATCGCAGCTGACTGCTGCGGGATTAGGAGAGAGGCACGTTTCTGGCATCCCCACATTCATCTCACAATTAATGGGTCCACGCGGGAGACCTTTATTAGAAAATGAGCAGTGTGAGCAGGTCCTGTCGTGGATGGCAGAAAGTGCATCCAGCAATCTATCGTCCACCCACAGTTCTGCGCCGTCCACTGCTGCAACTCAGAATCCTCTGGCTGCTGCTCCTCCTTCCTCCCAGCCTCCTCACTCCATTACAATGACACATTCTGAGGAGCGGGCAGACTCCCAGGAACTGTTCTCGGGCCCCTACTCAGATTGGGCAGCAGTGGTTCCTCTCCCACCAGAGGAGTTTATCGTGACTGATGCCCAAGCTTTGGAAAGTTCCCGGGGTCCGGGGGATGAGGCTGGGGACTTCCAGCAACTGTCTCAAGACCTTTCAGTGGGTGAGGAGGCCGATGACGATGAGACACAGTTGTCTATCAGTGAGGTAGTAGTAAGGGCAGTAAGTCCGAGGGAGCAGCGCACAGAGGATTCGGAGGAAGAGCAGCAGGACAATGAGGTGACTGACCCCACCTGGTGTGCAACGCCTACTCAGGACTGGTCTTCAGAGGGGGAGGCAAGGGCAGCAGCAGGGCAGGTTGCAAGAAGCAGTGCGGTGGCCAGGGGTAGAGGCAGGGCCAGACCGAATAATCCACCAACTGTTTCCCAAAGCGCCCCCTCGCGCCATGCCACCCTGCAGAGGCCGAGGTGCTCAAAGGTCTGGCAGTTTTTCACTGAGAGTGCAGACGACCGACGAACAGTGGTGTGCAACCTTTGTCGCGCCAAGATCAGCCGGGGAGCCACCACCACTAGCCTCACCACCACCAGCATGCGCAGACATATGATGGCCAAGCACCCCACAAGGTGGGACGAAGGCCGTTCACCGCCTCCGGTTTGCAGCGCTGCCTCTCCCCCTGTGCCCCAACCTGCCACTGAGATCCAACCCCCCTCTGAGGACACAGGCACTACCGTCTCCTGGCCTGCACCCACACCCTCACCTCTGCTGTCCTCGGCCCCATCCACCAATGTCTGTCAGCGCACCGTCCAGCCGTCGCTAGCGCAAGTGTTGGAGCGCAAGTACGCCGCCACGCACCCGCACGCTCAAGCGTTAAACGTGCACATAGCCAAATTGATCAGCCTAGAGATGCTGCCGTATAGGGTTGTGGAAACGGAGTCCTTCAAAAGTATCATGGAGGCGGCGGCCCCGCGCTACTCAGTTCCCAGTCGCCACTACTTTTCCCGATGTGCCGTCCCAGGCCTGCACGACCACGTCTCCCGCAACATTGTACGCGCCCTCACCAACGCGGTTACTGCCAAGGTTCACTTAACAACGGACACGTGGACAAGCACAGGCGGGCAGGGCCACTATATCTCCCTGACGGCACATTGGGTGAATTTAGTGGAGGCTGGGACAGAGTCAGAGCCTGGGACCGCTCACGTCCTACCCACCCCCAGAATTGCGGGCCCCAGCTCGGTGGTGGTATCTGCGGCGGTGTATGCTTCCTCCACTAAACCACCCTCCTCCTCCTCCTCCTCCTCCAATGCAACCTCTGTCTCGCAATCAAGATGTGTCAGCAGCAGCACGTCGCAAGCAGTCGGTGTCGCGCGGCGTGGCAGCACAGTGGTGGGCAAGCGTCAGCAGGCCGTGCTGAAACTACTCAGCTTAGGAGAGAAGAGGCACACGGCCCACAAACTGCTGCAGGGTCTGACAGAGCAGACCGACCGCTGGCTTGCGCCGCTGAGCCTCCAACCGGGCATGGTCGTGTGTGACAACGGCCGTAACCTGGTGGCGGCTCTGCAGCTCGGCAGCCTCACGCACGTGCCATGCTTGGCCCACATCTTTAATTTGGTGGTTCAGCGCTTTCTGAAAAGCTACCCACGCTTGTCAGACCTGCTCGGAAAGGTGCGCCGGCTCTGCACACATTTCCGCAAGTCCCACACGGACGCTGCCACCCTGCAACATCAGTTTCATCTGCCAGTGCACCGACTGCTGTGCGACGTGCCCACACGGTGGAACTCTACGCTCCACATGTTGGCCAGGCTCTATGAGCAGCGTAGAGCTATAGTGGAATACCAACTCCAACATGGGCGGCGCAGTGGGAGTCAGCCTCCTCAATTCTTTACAGAAGAGTGGGCCTGGTTGGCAGACATCTGCCAGGTCCTTGGAAACTTTGAGGAGTCTACCCAGATGCTGAGCGGGGATGCTGCAATCATTAGCGTCACCATTCCTCTGCTATGCCTCTTGAGAAGTTCCCTGCAAAGCATAAAGGCAGACGCTTTGCGCTCGGAAACAGAGCCGGGGGAAGACAGTATGTCGCTGGATAGTCAGAGCACCCTCCTGTCTATATCTCAGCGCGTTGAGGAGGAGGAGGAGCATGAGGAGGATGAGGAGGAGGGGGAAGAGACAGCTTGGCCCACTGCTGAGGGTAGACATGCTGCTTGCCTGTCATCCTTTCAGCGTGTATGGCCTGAGGAGGAGGAGTAGGAGGAGGAGGATCCTGAAAGTGATCTTCCTAGTGAGGACAGCCATGTGTTGCGTACAGGTACCCTGGCACACATGGCTGACTTCATGTTAGGATGCCTTTCTCGTGACCCTCGCGTTACACGCATTCTGGCCACTACGGATTACTGGGTGTACACACTGCTCGACCCACGCTATAAGGAGAACCTTTTCACTCTCATACCCGAAGAGGAAAGGGGTTCGAGAGTGATGCTATACCACAGGGCGCTGGTGGACAAACTGATGATAAAATTCCCATCCGACAGCGCTAGTGGCCGAAGGCGCAGTTCCGAGGGCCAGGTAGCAGGGGAGGCGCGGAGATCAGGCAGCATGTACAGCACAGGCAGGGGAACACTCTCTAAGGCCCTTGACAGCTTTATGGCTCCCCAGCAAGACTGTGTCACCGCTCCCCAGTCACAGCTGAGTCGGCGGGAGCACTGTAAAAGGATGGTGAGGGAGTACGTAGCCGATTGCACGACCATCCTCCGTGACGCCTCTGCCCCCTACAACTACTGGGTGTCGAAGCTGGACATGTGGCCTGAACTCGCGCTGTATGCCCTGGAGGTGCTTGCTTGTCCTGCGGCTAGCGTCTTGTCGGAGAGGGTGTTTAGTGCGGCTGGGGGAATCATCACAGATAAGCGTACCCACCTGTCAACCGACAGTGCCGACAGGCTAACACTCATCAAGATGAACAAAGCCTGGATTTCCCCAGACTTCTCTTCTCCACCAGCGGACAGCAGCGATACCTAAACAATACGTAGGCTGCACCCGCGGATGGAAGCATCGTTCTCTCTCACCATCCAAAACGGGGACATTTCTGCTTCATCAATCTGTGTCTAATATTCCTCCTCCTCCTCCTCCTGCTCCTCCTCCTGAAACCTCACGTAATCACGCCGAACGGGCAATTTTTCTTAGGGCCACAAGGCTCACTCATATAATTTTTGTAAACAATTTTTATACGTTTCAATGCTCATTAAAGCGTTGAAACTTGTGCCTGAACCAATTTTTATTTTAACTGGGCTGCCTCCTGGCCTAGTTACCAATTAAGCCACATTAACCAAAGCGATTAATGGGTTTCACCTGCCCTCTTGGTTGGGCATGGGCAATTTTTCTGAGGTACATTAGTACTGTTGGTACACCAATTTTTGTGGGCCCTCGCCTACAGTGTAATCCAATTAATTTTTAGCCCACCTGCATTACAGCTGATGTTACATCAGCTGGGTTGGGCACTGCAATGGGATATATTTATGTACCGCCGGTGGCTTTCTGGCACCCACCCATGCTGTGGGTCCACAGGGAGTTGTAACTGCATGTGTCCACTTCTAAAGAACCCCAGTCTGACTGGGGCATGAAGCCCACCTGCATTAAGCACGACATTACCTCAGCTGTGATGGGCACTGCAATGGGATACATTTATGTACCACCGGTGGGTTCCAGGGAGCCACCCATGCTGTGGGTGCACACGGAATTCCCATTGCGGAGTTGTACCTGCCTGTGACTATTTATAAAAAACCGCGGTCTGACTGGGGCATGCAGACAACTTGACAGAATGAATAGTGTGTGGCACATAGGTTCCCCATTGCTATGCCCACGTGTGCAGCTCCAGATGGAGGTGGCACAGGATTGGATTTCTCATTGCTTCTGTACAGCATTGTGGACTATCGTCCCGCCCCTTTTAAAGAGGGTCGCTGCCTAGCCGTGTCAACCCTCTATGTGTGCCTGCGGTTCCTCCTCATGGCAGACGCACTTCTAAATAGACATGAGGGTCGCCTGGCATGAGGGCAGCTGAAGGCTGGGCAGGGACAGTTTGGTGTGCGCTGTGGACACTGGGTCGTGCAGGGGGGGGGGGGGGGTTGGGCAGCATGTAACCCAGGAGAAGTGGCAGCGGAGTGTCATGCAGGCAGTGATTGTGCTTTGTTGGAGGTAGTGTGGTGCTTAGCTAAGGTATGCATTGCTAATGAGGGCTTTTCAGAAGTAAAAGTTGTTGGGAGGGGGGGTGGCTCACTCTTGCCGCTATTGTGGCTTAATAGTGGGACCTGTGAACTTGAGATGCAGCCCAACATGTAGCCCCTCGCCTGCCCTATCCGTTGCTGTGTCGTTCCCATCACTTTCTTGAATTGCCCCGATTTTCACAAATGAAAACCTTAGCGAGCATCAGCGATATACAAAAATGCTCGGGTCGCCCATTGACTTCAATGGGGTTCGTTACTCGAAACGAACCCTCGAGCATCGCGATAATTTCGTCCCGAGTAACGAGCACCCGAGCATTTTGGTGTTCGCTCATCTCTAGTTATATTTTTGTACATAAAGGGCAGTAATATAGTAGTTATATTCTTGTACATAGGGGGCAGTATTATAGTAGTTATATTCTTGTACATAGGGGCAGTATTATAGTAGTTATATTCTTGTACATAGGGGGCAGTATTATAGTAGTTATATTCTTGTACATAGGGGGCAGTATTATAGTAGTTATATTCTTGTACATAGGGAGCAGTATTATAGTAGTTATATTCTTGTACATAGGGAGCAGTATTATAGTAGTTATATTCTTGTACATAGGGGGCAGTATTATAGTAGTTATATTCTTGTATATAGGAGGCAGTATTATAGTAGTTATATTCTTGTATATAGGAGGCAGTATTATAGTAGTTATATTCTTGTACATAGGAGGCAGTATTATAGTAGTTATATTCTTGTACATAGGGGCAGTATTATAGTAGTTATATTCTTGTACATAGGGGCAGTATTATAGTAGTTATATTCTTGTACATAGGGGGCAGTATTATAGTAGTTATATTCTTGTATATAGGAGGCAGTATTATAGTAGTTATATTCTTGTATATAGGAGGCAGTATTATAGTAGTTATATTCTTGTACATAGGAGGCAGTATTATAGTAGTTATATTCTTGTACATAGGGGCAGTATTATAGTAGTTATATTCTTGTATATAGGAGGCAGTATTATAGTAGTTATATTCTTGTACATAGGAGCAGTATTATAGTAGTTATATTCTTGTACATAGGGGGCAGTATTATAGTAGTTATATTCTTGTACATAGGGGGCAGTATTATAGTAGTTATATTCTTGTACATAGGGGCAGTATTATAGTAGTTATATTCTTGTATAAAGGAGGCAGT
Source organism: Eleutherodactylus coqui (assembly GCF_035609145.1). Taxonomy (NCBI): domain Eukaryota; kingdom Metazoa; phylum Chordata; class Amphibia; order Anura; family Eleutherodactylidae; genus Eleutherodactylus; species Eleutherodactylus coqui. The sequence goes on from NC_089847.1 coordinate 138,956,693, forward strand.
ATTATAGTAGTTATATTCTTGTACATAGGAGCAGTATTATAGTAGTTATATTCTTGTACATAGGGGGCAGTATTATAGTAGTTATATTCTTGTACATAGGGGGCAGTATTATAGTAGTTATATTCTTGTACATAGGGGCAGTATTATAGTAGTTATATTCTTGTATATAGGAGGCAGTATTATAGTAGTTATATTCTTGTACATAGGAGGCAGTATTATAGTAGTTATATTCTTGTACATAGGGGCAGTATTATAGTAGTTATATTCTTGTATATAGGAGGCAGTATTATAGTAGTTATATTCTTGTACATAGGAGCAGTATTATAGTAGTTATATTCTTGTACATAGGGGGCAGTATTATAGTAGTTATATTCTTGTACATAGGGGGCAGTATTATAGTAGTTATATTCTTGTACATAGGGAGCAGTATTATAGTAGTTATATTCTTGTACATAGGAGCAGTATTATAGTAGATATATTTTTGTACATAGAGGGCAGTAATATAGTAGTTATATTCTTGTACATAGGGGGCAGTATTATAGTAGTTATATTCTTGTACATAGGAGCAGTATTATAGTAGTTATATTCTTGTACATAGGGGCAGTATTATAGTAGTTATATTCTTGTACATAGGGGGCAGTATTATAGTAATATTCTTGTACATAGGGGGCAGTATTATAGTAGTTATATTCTTGTACATAGGGAGCAGTATTATAGTAGTTATATTCTTGTACATAGGAGCAGTATTATAGTAGTAATATTCCTGTACATAGGGGGCAGTATTATAATCGTTATATTCTTGTACATAGGGGGCAGTATTATAGTAGTTATATTCTTGTACATAGGAGGCAGTATTATAGTAGTTATATTCTTGTACATAGGAGGCAGTATTATAGTAGTTATATTCTTGTACATAGGGGGCAGTATTATAGTAGTTATATTCTTGTACATAGGGGGCAGTATTATAGTAGTTATATTCTTGTACATAGGGGGCAGTATTATCGTAGTTATATTCTTGTACATAGGAGGCAGTGTTATAGTAGTTATATTCTTGTACATAGGGGGAAGTATTATAGTAGTTATATTCTTGTACATAGCAGCCGTATTATAGTAGTTATATTCTTGTGCATAAGAGGCATTTATTCTCCTAGTTATATTCTTGTACATAGGAGGCAGTATTATAGTAGTTATATTCTTTTACATAGCGGGCAGTATTATAGTAGTTATATTCTTGTACATAGGAGCAGTATTATAGTAGTTATATTCTTGTACATAGAGGGCAGTATAATAGTAGTTAAATTTTTGTTTATATGGGGGCAGTATTATAATAGTTATATTCTTGTACATTGAGGGCAGTATTATAGTAGTTATATTCTTGTACATAGGAGGCAGTATTATAGTAGTTATATTCTTGTACATAAGAGCAGTATTATAGTAGTTCTATAATTATTGTACATAGAGGGCAGTATTATAGTAGTTATATTCTTGTACATAGAGGGCGGTATTATAGTAGTTATATTCTTGTACATAGGGGCAGTATTATAGTAGTTAAATTTTTGTACATAGGAGGCAGTATTATAGTAGTTATATTCTTGTACATAGGGGCAGTATTATAGTCGTTATATTCTTGTACATAGGGGCAGTATTATAGTAGTTATATTCTTGTACATAGGAGGCAGTATTATAGTAGTTATATTCTTGTACATAGGGGGCAGTATTATAGTAGTTATATTATTGTACATAGAGGGCAGTATTATAGTAGTTATATTCTTGTACATAGGGGGCAGTATTATAGTAGTTAAATTCTTGTACATAGGAGCCAGTATTATAGTAGTTATATTCTTGTACATAGGGGCAGTATTATAGTCGTTATATTCTTTTACTTAGGGAGCAGTATTATAGTAGTTATATTCTTGTACATGGAGGGCAGTATTATAGTAGTTATATTCTTGTACATAGGGGCAGTATTATAGTAGTTATATTCTTGTACATAGGGGACAGTATTATAGTGGTTATATTCTTCTACATAGGGAGCAGTATTATAGTAGTTATATTCTTGTACATAGGATACAGTATTATAGTAGTTATATTCTTGTACATAGGGGGCAGTATTATAGTAGTTATATTCTTGTACATAGAGGGCAGTATTATAGTAGTTTTATCCTTGTACATAGGGGGCAGTATTATAGTAGTTATATTCTTGTGCATAGGAGGCAGTATTATAGTAGTTATATTCTTGTACATAGGGGGCAGTATTATAGTAGTTATATTCTTCTGCATAGGGGGCAGTATTATAGTTGTTAGACTCTTGTACATAGGGGGCAGTATTATAGTAGTTATATTCTTGTACATCTGGGGCAGTATTACATTTGTTATATTATTGTACATAGGGGGCAGTATTATAGTAGTTATATTCTTGTACATAGGGGGCAGTATTATAATAGTTATATTCTTGTACATAGGGGCAGTATTATACTAGTTATATTCTTGTACATAGGGGGCAGTATTATAGTAGTTATATTCTTGTACATAGGGGGCAGTATTATAGTAGTTATATTCTTGTAAATTGGAGGCAGTATTATAGTAGTTATATTCTTGTACATAGGGGCAGTATTATAGTAGTTATATTCTTGTACATAGGAGCAGTATTATAGTAGTTATATCCTTGTACATAGGGGGCAGTATTATAGCAGTTATATTCTTGTACATAGGGGGCAGTATTATAGTAGTTATATTCTTGTACATAGGGGGCAGTATTATAGTAGTTATATTCTTGTACATAGGAGGCAGTATTATAGTAGTTATATTCTTGTACATAGGGGGCAGTATTATAGTAGTTATATTCTTGTACATAGGGGGCAGTATTATAGTAGTTATATTCTTGTATATAGGGGGCAGTATTATAGTCTTTATATTCTTGTACACAGGGAGCAGTATTATAGTAGTTATATTCTTGTACATAGGAGCAGTATTATAGTAGTTATATTCTTGTACATAGGAGCAATATTATAGTAGTTATATTCTTGTACATAGGGAGCAGTACTATAGTAGTTATATTCTCGTACATAGGAGGCAGTATTATAGTAGTTATATTCTTGTACATAGGGGGCAGTATTATAGTAGATATATTCTTGTATATAGGGGGCAGTATTATAGTCTTTATATTCTTGTACACAGGGAGCAGTATTATAGTACTTATATTCTTGTACATAGGGGGCAGTATTATAGTAGTTATATTCTTGTACATAGGAGGCAGTATTATAGTAGTTATATTCTTGTACATAGGCGGCAGTATTATAGTAGTTATATTCTTGTACATAGGGGGCAGTATTATAGTAGATATATTCTTGTATATAGGGGGCAGTATTATAGTCTTTATATTCTTGTACACAGGGAGCAGTATTATAGTAGTTATATTCTTGTACATAGGGGGCAGTATTATAGTAGTTATATTCTTGTACATAGAGGGCAGTATTATAGTAGTTATATTCTTGTACATAGGAGCAGTATTATAGTAGTTATATTCTTGTACATAGGAGGCAGTATTATAGTAGTTATATTCTTGTACATAGGCGGCAGTATTATAGTAGTTATATTCTTGTACATAGGGGGCAGTATTATAGTAGTTATATTCTTGTACATAGGGAGCTGTATTATAGTAGTTATATTCTTGTACATAGGGGCAGTATTATAGTAGTTATATTCTTGTACATAGGAGCAGTATTATAGTAGTTATATCCTTGTACATAGGGGGCAGTATTATAGCAGTTATATTCTTGTACATAGGGGGCAGTATTATAGTAGTTATATTCTTGTACATAGGGGGCAGTATTATAGTAGTTATACTCTTGTACATAGGAGCAGTATTATAGTAGTTATATTCTTGTACATAGGGGGCAGTATTATAGTAGTTATATTCTTGTACATAGGAAGCAGTATTATAGTAGTTATATTTTTGTACATACGGGCAGTATTATAGTAGTTATATTCTTGTACATAGGAGGCAGTATTATAGTAGTTATATTCTTGTACATAGGGGGCAGTGATATAGTAGGTATATTCTTGTACATAGGAGGCAGTATTATAGTAGTTATATTCTTGTACATAGGCGGCAGTATTATAGTAGTTATATTCTTGTACATAGGGGGCAGTATTATAGTAGTTATATTCCTGTCATAGGGGGCAGTATTATAGTAGTTATATTCTTGTACATAGGGAGCTGTATTATAGTAGTTATATTCTTGTACATAGGGGCAGTATTATAGTAGTTATATTTTTGTACATAGGGAGCTGTATTATAGTAGTTATATTCTTGTACATAGGGGCAGTATTATAGTAGTTATATTCTTGTACATAGGAGCAGTATTATAGTAGTTATATCCTTGTACATAGGGGGCAGTATTATAGCAGTTATATTCTTGTACATAGGGGGCAGTATTATAGTAGTTATATTCTTGTACATAGGGGGCAGTATTATAGTAGTTATACTCTTGTACATAGGAGCAGTATTATAGTAGTTATATTCTTGTACATAGGGGGCAGTATTATAGTAGTTATATTCTTGTACATAGGAAGCAGTATTATAGTAGTTATATTTTTGTACATACGGGCAGTATTATAGTAGTTATATTCTTGTACATAGGGGGCAGTATTATAGTAGTTATATTCTTGTACATAGGGGGCAGTGATATAGTAGGTATATTCTTGTACATAGGAGGCAGTATTATAGTAGTTATATTCTTGTACATAGGCGGCAGTATTATAGTAGTTATATTCTTGTACATAGGGGGCAGTATTATAGTAGTTATATTCCTGTCATAGGGGGCAGTATTATAGTAGTTATATTCTTGTACATAGGGAGCTGTATTATAGTAGTTATATTCTTGTACATAGGGGCAGTAATATAGTAGTTATATTTTTGTACATACGGGCAGTATTATAGTAGTTATATTCTTGTACATAGGGGGCAGTATTATAGTAGTTATATTCTTGTACATAGGGGGCAGTATTATAGTAGTTATATTCTTGTACATAGGGGGCAGTATTATAGTAGTTATATTCCTGTACATATGGGGGCAGTATTATAGTAGTTATATTCTTGTACATAGGGGGGCAGTATTATAGTAGTTATATTCTTGTACATATGGGGGCAGTATTATAGTAGTCATATTTTTACAGATCTTTAATCGGACTATGTACTAGAACCCCTTTGACTCTCTTTCAGCTCCTGTATGGGAAGTAATTGAGGAGCAGCTGTCACATTGCCCACTCTGCTATTTAATGCTGCCTATAGCCGTCAGTAATCAGCGCACATACTCTAATACAGAGTGACATTGACAATGATTAAATAAGCCCAGCACCACCCTTCGCACCGGATTCGTTTGTCCATATAATTTAGCTGCGCCGACAGCTGACTGCGGCTCTGAGCCGGTCGCACTGCGCTTATTTGGGTAGACTTACAGTCACTTATGTGTTCGCTAATGTTGACCTACTCATTAGGGAACTATTAGGCAGCCGTGCAATGTGTCAGCTCAGCTCTCAGCTGTATATCCAGAGCTGGCGGCAGCCTGAGATCTCCGAGTCACACTGAGCATATAATCAGCAGATAATTAGCCAGATTCGCGTCTGTACAGGTGAGCGGTTTCCCTTTAACTGCTTCACATTATGAAAGAATAATGTCCTGCTCCTCGTTACCGCAGCAATTACTCCCAGCAACAGTATGGGACGGATTTACTCACAATGTCAGATGTGCTTTGTAGTCTGCAAGAAACATAGATAACATGCTACAACGGTGCCCATCAGCTGCCATGATTAAAGGGGGTACGCAGGGCACAATGTCAGGGGCGTCTGCAGAGGCAGCAGAAACAGACAGGAGATGTTAATAAATTGATGAAAATAACCTCCCTGCAGATATACAATGTACTTAAAGCCCAACTCCACTGCATTAGCCGCGTGCGCAGTATAATTAGTGTTACCGACCTTTGCAGAATGTACGTTTATGTCTTTTTGTAAGGCCTCTTAGTGGATCTGCAAGCTATATTCACTCAGGTTGCCTGGATACCACTTAATTTCCAGTCTTAGTACCAACTATTGGAATATATGGAGAGTTTTAGCAGGACGCAATTTGTCATTGAACTGTTATAGGTTTATTTACACAGATTCATATTTTTGCTGTACAGTAGACTGTCTCTCCATACTACACAGACCTGTATTATCTGCTGTACAGTAGACTGTCTCTCCATACTACACAGACCTGTATTATCTGCTGTACAGTAGACTGTCTCTCCATACTACGCAGACCTGTATTATCTGCTGTACAGTAGACTGTCTCTCCATACTACACAGACCTGTATTATCTGCTGTACAGTAGACTGCCTCTCCATACTACACAGACCTGTATTATCTGCTGTACAGTAGACTGTCTCTCCATACTACACAGACCTGTATTATCTGCTGTACAGTAGACTGCCTCTCCATACTACACAGACCTGTATTATCTGCTGTACAGTAGACTGTCTCTCCATACTACAGACCTGTATTATCTGCTGTACAGTAGACTGTCTCTCCATACTACACAGACCTGTATTATCTGCTGTACAGTAGACTGTCTCTCCATACTACACAGACCTGTATTATCTGCTGTACAGTAGACTGTCTCTCCATACTACACAGACCTGTATTATCTGCTGTACAGTAGACTGTCTCTCCATACTACACAGACCTGTATTATCTGCTGTACAGTAGACTGTCTCTCCATACTACACAGACCTGTATTATCTGCTGTACAGTAGACTGCCCCTCCATACTACACAGACCTGTATTATCTGCTGTACAGTAGACTGCCTCTCGATACTATACAGACCTGTATTATCTGCTGTACAGTAGACTGCCCCTCCATACTACACAGACCTGTATTATCTGCTGTACAGTAGACTGCCCCTCCATACTACACAGACCTGTATTATCTGCTGTACAGTAGACTGTCTCTCCATACTACACAGACCTGTATTATCTGCTGTACAGTAGACTGCCCCTCCATACTACACAGACCTGTATTATCTGCTGTACAGTAGACTGTCCCTCCATACTACACAGACCTGTATTATCTGCTGTACAGTAGACTGCCTCTCCATACTACACAGACCTGTATTATCTGCTGTACAGTAGACTGTCTCTCCATACTACACAGACCTGTATTATCTGCTGTACAGTAGACTGTCTCTCCATACTACACAGACCTGTATTATCTGCTGTACAGTACACTGTCTCTCCATACTACACAGACCTGTATTATCTGCTGTACAGTAGACTGCCCCTCCATACTACACAGACCTGTATTATCCGCTGTACAGTAGACTGTCTCTCCATACTACACAGACCTGTATTATCTGCTGTACAGTAGACTGTCTCTCCATACTACACAGACTTGTATTATCTGCTGTACAGTAGACTGCCCCTCCATACTACACAGACCTGTATTATCTGCTGTACAGTAGACTGCCCCTCCATACTATACAGACCTGTATTATCCGCTGTACAGTAGACTGCCCCTCCATACTGCATAGACCTGTATTATCTGCTGTACAGTAGACTGTCTCTCCATACTACACAGACCTGTATTATCCGCTGTACAGTAGACTGTCTCTCCATACTGCACACACCTGTATTATCTGCTGTACAGTAGACTGTCCCTCCATACTACACAGACCTGTATTATCTGCTGTACAGTAGACTGTCTCTCCATACTGCACAGACCTGTATTATCTGTACAGTACACTGTCTCTCCATACTACACAGACCTGTATTATCTGCTGTACAGTAGACTGTCTCTCCATACTACACAGACCTGTATTATCTGCTGTACAGTAGACTGTCTCTCCATACTACACAGACCTGTATTATCTGCTGTACAGTAGACAGTCTCTCCATACTACACAGACCTGTATTATCTGCTGTACAGTAGACTGCCCCTCCATACTACACAGACCTGTATTATCTGCTGTACAGTAGACTGTCTCTCCATACTACACAGACCTGTATTATCTGCTGTACAGTAGACTGTCTCTCCATACTGCACAGACCTGTATTATCTGCTGTACAGTAGACTGTCTCTCCATACTACACAGACCTGTATTATCTGCTGTACAGTACACTGTCTCTCCATACTACACAGACCTGTATTATCTGCTGTACAGTAGACTGTCTCTCCATACTACACAGACCTGTATTATCTGCTGTACAGTACACTGTCTCTCCATACTACACAGACCTGTATTATCTGCTGTACAGTAGACTGTCTCTCCATACTACACAGACCTGTATTATCTGCTGTACAGTACACTGTCTCTCCATACTACACAGACCTGTATTATCTGCTGTACAGTAGACTGCCCCTCCATACTACACAGACCTGTATTATCCGCTGTACCGTAGACTGCCCCTCCATACTGCACAGACCTGTATTATCTGCTGTACAGTAGACTGCCCCTCCATACTACACAGACCTGTATTATCTGCTGTACAGTAGACTGTCCCTCCATACTACAAAGACCTGTATTATCTGCTGTACAGTAGACTGTCTCTCCATACTACACAGACCTGTATTATCCGCTGTACAGTAGACTGTCTCTCCATACTACACAGACCTGTATTATCTGCTGTACAGTAGACTGTCTCTCCATACTACACAGACTTGTATTATCTGCTGTACAGTAGACTGCCCCTCCATACTACACAGACCTGTATTATCTGCTGTACAGTAGACTGCCCCTCCATACTATACAGACCTGTATTATCCGCTGTACAGTAGACTGCCCCTCCATACTGCATAGACCTGTATTATCTGCTGTACAGTAGACTGTCTCTCCATACTACACAGACCTGTATTATCCGCTGTACAGTAGACTGTCTCTCCATACTGCACAGACCTGTATTATCTGCTGTACAGTAGACTGTCCCTCCATACTACACAGACCTGTATTATCTGCTGTACAGTAGACTGTCTCTCCATACTGCACAGACCTGTATTATCTGTACAGTACACTGTCTCTCCATACTACACAGACCTGTATTATCTGCTGTACAGTAGACTGTCTCTCCATACTACACAGACCTGTATTATCTGCTGTACAGTAGACTGTCTCTCCATACTGCACAGACCCGTATTATCTGCTGTACAGTAGACTGTCTCTCCATACTACACAGACCTGTATTATCTGCTGTACAGTAGACAGTCTCTCCATACTACACAGACCTGTATTATCTGCTGTACAGTAGACTGCCCCTCCATACTACACAGACCTGTATTATCTGCTGTACAGTAGACTGTCTCTCCATACTACACAGACCTGTATTATCTGCTGTACAGTAGACTGTCTCTCCATACTGCACAGACCTGTATTATCTGCTGTACAGTAGACTGTCTCTCCATACTACACAGACCCGTATTATCTGCCGTACAGTAGACTGCCCCTCCATACTACACAGACCTGTATTATCCGCTGTACAGTAGACTGTCTCTCCATACTACACAGACCTGTATTATCTGCTGTACAGTAGACTGTCTCTCCATACTACACAGACCTGTATTATCTGCTGTACAGTAGACTGCCCCTCCATACTACACAGACCTGTATTATCTGCTGTACAGTAGACTGTCTCTCCATACTACACAGACCTGTATTATCTGCTGTACAGTAGACTGTCTCCCCATACTACACAGATCTGTATTATCTGCTGTACAGTAGACTGTCTCTCCATACTACACAGACCTGTATTATCTGCTGTACAGTAGACTGTCTCTCCATACTACACAGATCTGTATTATCTGCTGTACAGTAGACTGTCTCTCCATACTACACAGACCCGTATTATCTGCTGTACAGTAGACTGTCTCTCCATACTACACAGACCTGTATTACCTGCTGTACAGTAGACTGTCTCTCCATACTACACAGACCTGTATTATCTGCTGTACAGTAGACTGTCTCTCCATACTATACAGACCTGTATTATCTGCTGTACAGTAGACTGTCTCTCCATACTACACAGACCTGTATTATCTGCTGTACAGTAGACTGCCCCTCCATACTATACAGACCTGTATTATCCGCTGTACAGTAGACTGCCCCTCCATACTGCATAGACCTGCATTATCTGCTGTACAGTAGACTGTCTCTCCATACTACACAGACCTGTATTATCTGCTGTACAGTAGACTGTCTCTCCATACTACACAGACCTGTATTATCCGCTGTACAGTAGACTGTCTCTCCATACTGCACAGACCTGTATTATCTGCTGTACAGTAGACTGTCCCTCCATACTACACAGACCTGTATTATCTGCTGTACAGTAGACTGTCTCTCCATACTGCACAGACCTGTATTATCTGTACAGTAGACTGTCTCTCCATACTACACAGACCTGTATTATCTGCTGTACAGTAGACTGTCTCTCCATACTACACAGACCTGTATTATCTGCCGTACAGTAGACTGTCTCTCCATACTACACAGACCTGTATTATCTGCTGTACAGTAGACTGTCTCTCCATACTGCACAGACCCGTATTATCTGCTGTACAGTAGACTGTCTCTCCATACTACACAGACCTGTATTATCTGCTGTACAGTAGACAGTCTCTCCATACTACACAGACCTGTATTATCTGCTGTACAGTAGACTGCCCCTCCATACTACACAGACCTGTATTATCTGCTGTACAGTAGACTGCCCCTCCATACTACACAGACCTGTATTATCTGCTGTACAGTAGACTGTCTCTCCATACTACACAGACCTGTATTATCCACTGTATAGTAGACTGTTTCTCCATACTACACAGACCCGTATTATCTGCTGTACAGTAGACTGCCCCTCCATACTACTCAGACCCGTATTATCTGCTGTATAGTAGACTGCCCCTCCATACTACACAGACTTGTATTATCTGCTGTACAGTAGACTGTCTCTCCATACTACACAGACCTGTATTATCTGCTGTACAGTAGACTGCCCCTCCATACTGCACAGAGCTGTATTATCCGCTGTACAGTAGACTGCCTCTCCATACTACACAGACCTGTATTATCTGCTGTACAGTAGACTGCCCCTCCATACTACACAGACCTGTATTATCTGCTGTACAGTAGACTGCCTCTCCATACTACACAGACCTGTATTATCTGCTGTACAGTAGACTGTCTCTCCATACTACACAGAGCTATATTATCCGCTGTACAGTAGACTGTCTCTCCATACTGCACAGACCCGTATTATCTGCTGTACAGTAGACTGCCCCTCCATACTACTCAGACCCGTATTATCTGCTGTATAGTAGACTGCCCCTCCATACTACACAGACTTGTATTATCTGCTGTACAGTAGACTGTCTCTCCATACTACACAGACATGTATTATCCGCTGTACAGTAGACTGTCTCTCCATACTGCACAGACCTGTATTATGTGCTGTACAGTAGACTGCCTCTCCATAATGCACAGACCTGTATTATCTGCTGTACAGTAGACTGTCTCTCCATACTACACAGACCTGTATTATCTGCTGTACAGTAGACTGTCTCTCCATACTACACAGACCCGTATTATCTGCTGTACAGTAGACTGCACCTCCATACTACACAGACCTGTATTATCTGCTGTACAGTAGACTGTCTCTCCATACTACACAGACCCGTATTATCCGCTGTACAGTAGACTGCCTCTCCATACTACACAGACCTGTATTATCTGCTGTACAGTAGACTGCCCCTCCATACTACTCAGACCTGTATTATCTGCTGTACAGTAGATTGTCTCTCCATACTACACAGACCTGTAGCATCCGCTGTACAGTAGACTGCCTCTCCATACTACACAGACCCATATTATCTGCTGTACAGTAGACTGCCTCTCCATATTACACAGACCTGTATTATCTGCTGTACATTAGACTGCCTCTCCATACTACACAGACCTGTATTATCTGCTGTACAGTAGACTGTCTCTCCATACTACACAGACCTGTATTATCCGCTGTACAGTAGACTGTCTCTCCATACTACACAGACCTGTATTATCCGCTGTACAGTAGACTGTCTCTCCATACTACACAGACCTGTATTATCTGCTGTACAGTAGACTGCCCCTCCATACTGCACAGACCTGTATTATCTGCTGTAAAGTAGACTCTCTCCATACTACACAGACCTGTATTATCTGCTGTACAGTAGACTGCCTCTCCATACTACACAGACTTGTATTATCTGCTGTACAGTAGACTGCCCCTCCATACTACACAGACCTGTATTATCTGCTGTACAGTAGACTGCCCCTCCATACTACTCAGACCTGTATTATCTGCTGTACAGTAGATTGTCTCTCCATACTACACAGACCTGTAGCATCCGCTGTACAGTAGACTGCCTCTCCATACTACACAGACCCATATTATCTGCTGTACAGTAGACTGCCTCTCCATATTACACAGACCTGTATTATCTGCTGTACATTAGACTGCCTCTCCATACTACACAGACCTGTATTATCTGCTGTACAGTAGACTGTCTCTCCATACTACACAGACCTGTATTATCCGCTGTACAGTAGACTGTCTCTCCATACTACACAGACCTGTATTATCCGCTGTACAGTAGACTGTCTCTCCATACTACACAGACCTGTATTATCTGCTGTACAGTAGACTGCCCCTCCATACTGCACAGACCTGTATTATCTGCTGTAAAGTAGACTCTCTCCATACTACACAGACCTGTATTATCTGCTGTACAGTAGACTGCCTCTCCATACTACACAGACTTGTATTATCTGCTGTACAGTAGACTGCCCCTCCATACTACACAGACCTGTATTATCTGCTGTACAGTAGGCTGCCCCTCCATACTGCACAGACCTGTATCATCTGCTGTACAGTAGACTGCCCCTCCATACTACACAGACCTGTATTATCTGCTGTACAGTAGACTGCCCCTCCATACTGCACAGACCTGTATCATCTGCTGTACAGTAGACTGCCCCTCCATACTGCACAGACCTGTATCATCTGCTGTACAGTAGACTGTCTCTCCATACTACACAGACCTGTATTATCCGCTGTACAGTAGACTGCCCCTCCATACTGCACAGACCTGTATCATCTGCTGTACAGTAGACTGTCCCTCTGTACTACACAGACCTCTATTATCTGCTGTACAGTAGACTGTCTCTCCATACTACACAGACCTGTATTATCTGCTGTACAGTAGACTGTCTCTCCATACTACACAGACCTATATCATCTGCTGTACAGTAGACTGTCCCTCTGTACTACACAGACCTCTATTATCTGCTGTACAGTAGACTGTCTCTCCATACTACACAGACCTGTATTATCCGCTGTACAGTAGACTGTCCCTCCATACTACACAGATCTGTATTATCTGCTGTACAGTAGACTGTCTCTCCATACTACACAGACCCGTATTATCTGCTGTACAGTAGACTGTCTCTCCATACTACACAGACCTGTATTACCTGCTGTACAGTAGACTGTCTCTCCATACTACACAGACCTGTATTATCTGCTGTACAGTAGACTGTCTCTCCATACTATACAGACCTGTATTATCTGCTGTACAGTAGACTGTCTCTCCATACTACACAGACCTGTATTATCTGCTGTACAGTAGACTGCCCCTCCATACTATACAGACCTGTATTATCCGCTGTACAGTAGACTGCCCCTCCATACTGCATAGACCTGCATTATCTGCTGTACAGTAGACTGTCTCTCCATACTACACAGACCTGTATTATCTGCTGTACAGTAGACTGTCTCTCCATACTACACAGACCTGTATTATCCGCTGTACAGTAGACTGTCTCTCCATACTGCACAGACCTGTATTATCTGCTGTACAGTAGACTGTCCCTCCATACTACACAGACCTGTATTATCTGCTGTACAGTAGACTGTCTCTCCATACTGCACAGACCTGTATTATCTGTACAGTAGACTGTCTCTCCATACTACACAGACCTGTATTATCTGCTGTACAGTAGACTGTCTCTCCATACTACACAGACCTGTATTATCTGCCGTACAGTAGACTGTCTCTCCATACTACACAGACCTGTATTATCTGCTGTACAGTAGACTGTCTCTCCATACTGCACAGACCCGTATTATCTGCTGTACAGTAGACTGTCTCTCCATACTACACAGACCTGTATTATCTGCTGTACAGTAGACAGTCTCTCCATACTACACAGACCTGTATTATCTGCTGTACAGTAGACTGCCCCTCCATACTACACAGACCTGTATTATCTGCTGTACAGTAGACTGCCCCTCCATACTACACAGACCTGTATTATCTGCTGTACAGTAGACTGTCTCTCCATACTACACAGACCTGTATTATCCACTGTATAGTAGACTGTTTCTCCATACTACACAGACCCGTATTATCTGCTGTACAGTAGACTGCCCCTCCATACTACTCAGACCCGTATTATCTGCTGTATAGTAGACTGCCCCTCCATACTACACAGACTTGTATTATCTGCTGTACAGTAGACTGTCTCTCCATACTACACAGACCTGTATTATCTGCTGTACAGTAGACTGCCCCTCCATACTGCACAGAGCTGTATTATCCGCTGTACAGTAGACTGCCTCTCCATACTACACAGACCTGTATTATCTGCTGTACAGTAGACTGCCCCTCCATACTACACAGACCTGTATTATCTGCTGTACAGTAGACTGCCTCTCCATACTACACAGACCTGTATTATCTGCTGTACAGTAGACTGTCTCTCCATACTACACAGAGCTATATTATCCGCTGTACAGTAGACTGTCTCTCCATACTGCACAGACCCGTATTATCTGCTGTACAGTAGACTGCCCCTCCATACTACTCAGACCCGTATTATCTGCTGTATAGTAGACTGCCCCTCCATACTACACAGACTTGTATTATCTGCTGTACAGTAGACTGTCTCTCCATACTACACAGACATGTATTATCCGCTGTACAGTAGACTGTCTCTCCATACTGCACAGACCTGTATTATGTGCTGTACAGTAGACTGCCTCTCCATAATGCACAGACCTGTATTATCTGCTGTACAGTAGACTGTCTCTCCATACTACACAGACCTGTATTATCTGCTGTACAGTAGACTGTCTCTCCATACTACACAGACCCGTATTATCTGCTGTACAGTAGACTGCACCTCCATACTACACAGACCTGTATTATCTGCTGTACAGTAGACTGTCTCTCCATACTACACAGACCCGTATTATCCGCTGTACAGTAGACTGCCTCTCCATACTACACAGACCTGTATTATCTGCTGTACAGTAGACTGCCCCTCCATACTACTCAGACCTGTATTATCTGCTGTACAGTAGATTGTCTCTCCATACTACACAGACCTGTAGCATCCGCTGTACAGTAGACTGCCTCTCCATACTACACAGACCCATATTATCTGCTGTACAGTAGACTGCCTCTCCATATTACACAGACCTGTATTATCTGCTGTACATTAGACTGCCTCTCCATACTACACAGACCTGTATTATCTGCTGTACAGTAGACTGTCTCTCCATACTACACAGACCTGTATTATCCGCTGTACAGTAGACTGTCTCTCCATACTACACAGACCTGTATTATCCGCTGTACAGTAGACTGTCTCTCCATACTACACAGACCTGTATTATCTGCTGTACAGTAGACTGCCCCTCCATACTGCACAGACCTGTATTATCTGCTGTAAAGTAGACTCTCTCCATACTACACAGACCTGTATTATCTGCTGTACAGTAGACTGCCTCTCCATACTACACAGACTTGTATTATCTGCTGTACAGTAGACTGCCCCTCCATACTACACAGACCTGTATTATCTGCTGTACAGTAGACTGCCCCTCCATACTACTCAGACCTGTATTATCTGCTGTACAGTAGATTGTCTCTCCATACTACACAGACCTGTAGCATCCGCTGTACAGTAGACTGCCTCTCCATACTACACAGACCCATATTATCTGCTGTACAGTAGACTGCCTCTCCATATTACACAGACCTGTATTATCTGCTGTACATTAGACTGCCTCTCCATACTACACAGACCTGTATTATCTGCTGTACAGTAGACTGTCTCTCCATACTACACAGACCTGTATTATCCGCTGTACAGTAGACTGTCTCTCCATACTACACAGACCTGTATTATCCGCTGTACAGTAGACTGTCTCTCCATACTACACAGACCTGTATTATCTGCTGTACAGTAGACTGCCCCTCCATACTGCACAGACCTGTATTATCTGCTGTAAAGTAGACTCTCTCCATACTACACAGACCTGTATTATCTGCTGTACAGTAGACTGCCTCTCCATACTACACAGACTTGTATTATCTGCTGTACAGTAGACTGCCCCTCCATACTACACAGACCTGTATTATCTGCTGTACAGTAGGCTGCCCCTCCATACTGCACAGACCTGTATCATCTGCTGTACAGTAGACTGCCCCTCCATACTACACAGACCTGTATTATCTGCTGTACAGTAGACTGCCCCTCCATACTGCACAGACCTGTATCATCTGCTGTACAGTAGACTGCCCCTCCATACTGCACAGACCTGTATCATCTGCTGTACAGTAGACTGTCTCTCCATACTACACAGACCTGTATTATCCGCTGTACAGTAGACTGCCCCTCCATACTGCACAGACCTGTATCATCTGCTGTACAGTAGACTGTCCCTCTGTACTACACAGACCTCTATTATCTGCTGTACAGTAGACTGTCTCTCCATACTACACAGACCTGTATTATCTGCTGTACAGTAGACTGTCTCTCCATACTACACAGACCTATATCATCTGCTGTACAGTAGACTGTCCCTCTGTACTACACAGACCTCTATTATCTGCTGTACAGTAGACTGTCTCTCCATACTACACAGACCTGTATTATCCGCTGTACAGTAGACTGTCCCTCCATACTACACAGACCTGTATTATCTGCTGTACAGTAGACTGTCTCTCCATACTACACAGACCTGTATTATCTGCTGTACAGTAGACTGTCTCTCCATACTACACAGACCTGTATTACCTGCTGTACAGTAGACTGCCCCTCCATACTACACAGACCTGTATTATCTGCTGTACAGTAGACTGTCCCTCCATACTACACAGACCTGTATTATCTGCTGTACAGTAGACTGTCTCTCCATACTACACAGACCTGTATTATCTGCTGTACAGTAGACTGTCTCTCCATACTACACAGACCCGTATTATCTGCTGTACAGTAGACTGCCTCTCCATACTACACAGACCTGTATTATCTGCTGTACAGTAGACTGTCTCTCCATACTACACAGACCTGTATTATCTGCTGTACAGTAGACTGTCTCTCCATACTACACAGACCTGTATTATCTGCTATACAGTAGACTGTCTCTCCATACTACACAGACCTGTATTATCTGCTGTACAGTAGACTGTCCCTCCATACTACACAGACCTGTATTATCTGCTGTACAGTAGACTGCCTCTCCATACTACACAGACCTGTATTATCTGCTGTACAGTAGACTGTCTCTCCATACTACACAGACCTGTATTATCTGCTGTACAGTAGACTGTCTCTCCATACTACACAGACCTGTATTATCTGCTATACAGTAGACTGTCTCTCCATACTACACAGACCTGTATTATCTGCTGTACAGTAGACTGTCCCTCCATACTACACAGACCTGTATTATCTGCTGTACAGTAGACTGTCTCTCCATACTACACAGACCTGTATTATCTGCTGTACAGTAGAATGCCTCCTCATGCTGTACAGACCTGTATTGTCCTAGTAGAGTTCCTTCCCACGTTACACACACTTGTTCTATTAGCTGTACAGTAGGCTGCCTCTTAATGCTGCACACATATTATCTGTGTAGTGAAAGTGCCTAGGGGCAGATTGCTACAAATAGGTGTTTTTTTATGTCATCATAGGCATTTTAAAATTGGGGGTGTTGTCAATGAACCAAGACAACACTAGTTCCAAGAAAGGGGGTGTGAGATTATTAGCTCAAGATTGTCTGTGCTGGGGTCAAAGGTCACATTTCATATCGGTCATGGAGTCAATAGCCAGAAATATATTTCAGACTGACTCTCAGCCAGCTTTATTAGCACAGTTGCAGTAGAAATAAAATAGAATCCAGCAGGAACAAAATAATTACACCTTGCCTCTCCGGCGCACAGCGATGCCTTCACGGCCAACTGGAGAGCTGCTCTCTGCCAGCTTGCAGCTATACTCATAGGTCACTTCAGCGGCTCACACAGACCATCTTACTGTGTTCTCCAGGTAGAGCAACTACTGGTCTGCTAGCTGCTCCCACCCATTGGCTTAGCTAATCAACCAACAGGTGGGCGGTCCCTGTTATTGATGAATTTGGGAGGATCCCGCCCTTCTGTCATAGGGGGATAGTGAACCTGATAAAGCCCGGGTTTCTTTGGCACAGGCTGGAGAATTTGGTAGTCTGGCGTGTTGTATGTGTAGTAGGAGGCCACTGAGATCAGTGAGCATTAACTAAACTGGAAATGGCGACAAGAGCATCTTCACAACCATTACTATTACACAACATGTGTTTTGTGTGCATTAAAAGAAGCGCCGGCTGAGGACAGCCATGATGTACCAAATAAAGCTGCTGTGAGGATGCAGCCAGCTCCACCAGATTGTGGGATGGGTCACGAGTAACATCTTGCACGACTAATTTATGACTGAGTACCAAAGGGTAATCGTGGCCACCTAGAAGAGCAAGATGATGTAAACTTGGGAATTACTATAGTGTTCTCTGTTGTTTGTAGAGTAGAATGGGGGTGGGCTATGTACCAGCAGACCCTCCAGGGAGCAATCATCTGCAGATTCTGATTTTAGAGCAGATCATTGGCCACCAGGATCTATCAGACTTTGTCCAATACACAACCTTTATGTACTTAGTAAGATTCGGACTGAGTGAGAGTCTGTTGGTTGTTTAGTCCTTAACGACCCTCCACGATCCTACAGGTGAGCTTCCTCCATGTTTTTCGGTTTTGCACAGCTTCTTTCAGTTGTCTGATATCTATGCCAGTATCAGCTTTGACAATATCAATGTTACCTTCGTGTGGAATAGTGAGCACCGGGCCACACGAACGTTACCCAGATAGGAATGCCAGGTGAAGCAACCACTGATTAACACTATCTTCTAGCAAGGACGATGACCAAGGACCTACCTGAGCGGGGGCATCGCCCTGATAAAGGGTGGCCCAGCAGTCTTCAGATCTGGACCCTTGCTGCCCCTAGGAACCCACGCACCGACCGGAACAACTGGACAGGATAAGAAGATACACAGAGCCATAATCACACCATACAGCAGCCAATATGCAAACACTAGTAGCAGATGTTAACCCCTTAGTGACCAAGCCTGTGTGCGACTTAATGACCAGGCCAAATTTTGGAAATTTGCCGTGTGTCACTTTAACATAGAATAACTCCGTAAAGGTTTTGCAGATCCTATGATTCTGACATGTTTTTCCGCCACATGTTGTACTTCATTTAGGTGGTAAAAATAGACCAATAGAATCCATGTATAGTTATTAAACGTGTCAGATTGGGAAAATTTTGAAAGTTTTTTCACATTTTCAATTGCAATATCTCAAATGTGTGCAAACATACGGTACATATTTTTGATGAGATATATATTTCCATCTGTTTATTTCATTCTGGAAGCACATCGGAAACATTGTAGTTTTTTTTAACCATTTAGGAGACGTAGAAATTTAATATTGATTATTAACATTTTGAGGAACATTTTGTTTTCCTGCACCAAGCCAACATTGCAAAGGCTCATAGGTGTCAGAATGATAGATCCCCCCACAAATGACTTCATTTTAAGAGCTACACCCCTTATTGTACTCACTGAGTGGGTCAGGAGGATTTTTACCCCACAGTTTATTTTTTTAGGAGTTAATGCAATTTAGAGGAGAAAAAATAAAATGTAATATTTTTGCAAATATGTCATTTTAAAGGCAGTTTTTTTCTATAGTGCACATGAAAATGAGGATTGACACCCCACAGTGGATTCCCCTCTTTGTCTTGTGTTCAGAAACATACCCATAGTGCCCATAATCTTCTGTCTCAGAACAGACATTTTGCTTGAAGGTGTTTGAGGTCCCGTTGCCCACTTGTAGAGCCCTTGAGCGGCCAAAATGAGGGAGAACCCCCACAAATGACTCCATTTTGAAAACTAGTGCAGCGAGTGATACACGAGGGCCACACTGAGGAGACGGCAGGGGTAGAGATGGCACTTGTCACAGTGGCTCTACCAAACTCCTCCCCCAGAGGGACGCGTATAGCCTGAGCCAAGGCACCGCTAGGCCTCTTCCAGGCAATGCTAGGACAGCGGTTACCTGTAAAGTGGTGTTGTGGACTTGAGAAGTTGTCACTCGTGACGCCACCGCTCCTTCACACCGTTGGTTGTCCGGCAGAGAAAATAAT
Source organism: Eleutherodactylus coqui (assembly GCF_035609145.1). Taxonomy (NCBI): domain Eukaryota; kingdom Metazoa; phylum Chordata; class Amphibia; order Anura; family Eleutherodactylidae; genus Eleutherodactylus; species Eleutherodactylus coqui. The sequence goes on from NC_089847.1 coordinate 138,977,260, forward strand.
AGAGTCCCCACATGGTTATAATGAATACCTCAATCACTGGGAAAGCGCAGTGATGGGAACTTTACTTCTCCAATGCAAACTTCTCACACCAGTGCAGGAAGAACAGTTCAGAAAAGGGTCAGGGAGAACACAGGATGACACCAGTTCTACAGTCCTAGTTATCTGTATGACCCTGCTCCTGGACACACACACTCCAGGACTCAGGATGACACCGGGCCTACAGTCTTAGTTATCTGTATGACTCTGCTCCTGGACACACACACTCCAGGACACAGGATGACACCAGGCCTACAGTCCTAGTTATCTGTATGACTCCGCCCTGGACACACACACTCTAGGACACAGGATGACACTGGGCCTACAGTCCTGGTTATCTGTATGACTCTGCTCCTGGACACACCCACTCCAGGACACAGGATGACACCGGGCCTACAGTCCTAGTTATCTGTATGACTCTGCTCCTGGACACACACACTCCAGGACACAGGATGACACCGGGCCTACAGTCCTAGTTATCTGTATGACTCCGCTCCTGGACAGACACACTCTAGGACACAGGATGACACTGGGCCTACAGTCCTGGTTATCTGTATGACTCTGCTCCTGGACACACCCACTCCAGGACACAGGATGACACCGGGCCTACAGTCCTAGTTATCTGTATGACTCTGCTCCTGGACACACACACTCCAGGACACAGGATGACACCGGGCCTACAGTCCTAGTTATCTGTATGACTCTGCTCCTGGACACAGACACTCCAGGACATAGGATGACACCGGGCCTACAGTCCTAGTTATCTGTATGACTCCGCTCCTGGACAGACACAACGGAGATTGACAAAACACTCAGCTGACACTCACTTGCAGTTAGTAGCTTGAACACTGTACGGCGGGCTCCTTTCTCCTCTCACTCCTCAGAGGAGGTTTCTAGAATGGTGGTAATCTGGATATCTCTCCTCAGCTTCCATTCTTCACTACATGAGGGTTGAAGGTACCCCAATGTGGCTGCCACTTCACTCCACTCTCTACCATTGACGCAATGGAACTCAACAACCACTCTCTTGCACACACATATATAGGGCAACATCACGTGACAAGACAATTTGTTACATTTTCCAGACATATCCCAGACATTAACCTCTTACATGCTGCAACTGTGCAATACACATAACTAAAGACAAGACAATTTGCACAAACTGAAGACATGACATGCATGACTATTGTGGAGGAGCCAGATATGTAGACTTCAGGCCACTGCACTAGACCCCTTAACGAGGTCCTCTAGGGGTGCACTGCATAATTTAACACCACAGATTTTGAATGAATCTAAACAAAGCAGAAGGAAAAATTATGATTTTCATTTCGGCTATTGTGTCAATTTAAAAACAGGTCTTTCTGTTCAGCACACATAGGAATGAAGACTTTTACCCCAAAATGGATCCCCCTGTTTGTCCTGTGCTCAGACACACCCGCTGTGGCCATAATTGGCTTACAGGACACACGGCTCGGCCTGTAAGGGGGGGAACATCTGTTGGATTTCAGGGCACAACTGAATAAACTCCAGGCCCCATTGTGCACTTGTGCAGGAAAAATATGGACTCCCCCAAAATACCCCCCCCCCCTTTTGGCGTTCCCTAAATCTTACATAAAAGTAATAATGTAAACGGTGTGGTCCACAGACAGGGGTAATTACGGGGGCAAGAAAACCGGGTATCCCCCTCCTCTCATGCTTTTTTGGGGGGTATTTCCTGACCTCAGCGGCGGGGATGGGGTATAAAGTGGCGCTCTGTGAGTCTCCGTAATCTCGCTGCGGTGCGGCGGTCTCACACAGAAGACGCTCAGCAAGCTGCTCCTGGAACTGCAGGAAGGCGAACGTTCCCGGGGCTTCTTGTAAATTACGTATTACAGGTAGCGGTCTGAATAACGCCGGGCTCACACGGCCGGATGTGGAATCCGCTTGTTCTTAGCTGTGAGTCCGGCCGTGGCCCTGCGTACGGCCACGTAATGTACTGTTCATAACTGCGTACTCACACGGGCGGTCATGCGCAATACACCTTTTTTGTTTGTATTTCCCGCACCGTTGCTTAGCGATGCCACGGGTGCCCGCAGCCCGTACACAATGTAGTTACACATGGGCCGCGGGTATATCTGCGACCGTGGAGCACAATGGGCTCTATGTCACGGATATCAGTGGTAACATGGACCCTGCTGCGTTCTCTTGTCTGTGAGCAGATTATGTATTTCTGACTCGAATGTGAGTGGATATTGTGTAATCCGGGCATTTGATTGAACCGCGTATTAACTCGAATCAAACGCATGTGGAATCTGCAATCTCCATCCGATCTTGTGTGACCGGCCTAATGGTAGATCACCACCTTTTTATCATGTGACCGGGGACCGCTCAGCGAGGTCACCGCTCACTGCTCCAGGTCCTCGGTGACCTTTGGTAGTCGGGAGTAAGGAGATTTTATATTTCCTGGGCTCCCCAGCTCCTGCGCATGTGTCTGGCATTTTGCCGGCGAGCGCATGCGCAGGAGCCGGGGAGGTCCGTGTAGGAGGATCGCGTCGGGGTTCAAATACGGAGGCCTCTGGTAAAAAGTTTCATCTCCTCTCACCGATCGCATCGCTGGGGGAGATGAAACTTCAACTTTCTTTTTAACTTTTATATGATCGCCATTATCCATTGGAATAGTTAATCATGTGACCAGGAACCGCTCACCGCGGCCCCCGTGATATCTTCAGGCTCTCGGCTACCTTGACTTTTCTGCATGCGTCCACCATTTTGCAGATGGGCATATGCACCGAAGCTGGGAAAGGTCCACAGATAAAGATCCCGTTGGGGGGACAAATCCGGGGACCCTAGGTATATAATTTCATCTCCCCTCACGGATACGACCCGTAAGGGGAGAGGAAACTTTAATTTTTTAAACTTTTTTTTTACACTTTTTAACTTTCCATGATCACTGTTATCCGATGGATAGCGGTGATCATGTGACCAGGAACCGCATACGGCGGCCCCTGGTGACCTCTCCCTGCACTCGGCAATGTCTGACAGCCAGGTACAGGGGAATTTTAAATTTGCCACACTCCCCGGCCTCCTGCGCAGGCGCGCCACATCAGCACATGCGCAGGAGCCCTTGCAGGTGCAGAATGCCGCGGGACATCACAGAGGACGGGGGTGAATATTTTCAGCTGCCCTCATGGATCCGATCCATAGGGGAGGCTGAAATATTACTTGAAAAAATTGTTTTTTTACTTTTCCGTGATTGCCGTTATCCATTGAATACCGGTGATCACGGGCCCAGGGACCCCTCACCATGGTCTACAGTGACATCTTCTGTCTCCCAGCTACCCTCAGTCCTATCTGGTGTCAGAATTACAGTACCAGAGCCAGGTTTGTTACATATATACAGCACCAGAGGCAAGCTCATTACATTAAGGCCCCTGTCCATGGCCAAGGCGGAATATCACAAGCTGGGGAGCCCTGACAGCTCTTCCAGGTGAGCTTATCTAATCGATAGGCTCACCACAGAGAATTACGGCATGCCGCGATTTACATCCCGCGAGCGGAGAATCGCTATGATTCTCCGCTCGTGGACGCCGGCGCTGCGCTTTTATAGCAGCGCTATGGAAAGTTTCAGAGAGCGTGATCGCGGATCATCGCTGTGGACAGGCAGCCTAATACAGCAGCAGAACTAAGCAACTGTGTTGTAAGGCTGACGGCGGCGCCTCGGAACCTCAGAGAGGAGAGCCGGGAGGAGGAGGATTCATGTAGCTCCACAAGACGCTGCTGCGGGGAGCGATACGATCGTCTGATCGGGCTGACCTAAGAAGGGTGATCACCTCCAGCCCACCTCTGCCTGATGCGCCCCTACAAACGGAGGGCCAGCACCCTGTGGGGCTGCACATAGGCCACGGTCGCCTGCGCCCAGTAACGGCTCCTCGGACCTTATGGCACATCTCACTGCCTCTGACCCGTTTTTGGTCGATGTGAGGGAGAGGAGATTTAGCTATTTGTGGAGACATTTCAATACGGCTTGCCCCTGTCCCCCCGTCCTTCCCAGCATTCACCCGTCAGACGATAACCCTGCGCCATTCCTGAATGAAATAAGGAACAGTGATTTTTGATGGCGGATTCTATTATAAAGACGGAGAAGCGCCGAATGTGTTGATTGTTTTTTAGGCGCCGGGCGCGCGGCCGTATCGCTGTTGTCAGCTGCTTGTCACAGATTTACGCTGCTTGATTTATTACACTTTAGTGTAGGAGGCAATTATATAGCCGGAGCGTAGATATGTAAAGTGCGGACGGCGAGCAGCACTAAAAACAAATGAACACGGGACGCGGTCCGCGCCGACAGATAATCACCGCAGGCCGCCGCCGCCGCGTCACTCTTTTTATCTTCATTGTTGCGCCGAAGCTTATTGTAGAGATCGATCATTATGAAACGTATCAGTAACGCGGCGCAACCGCTTTATGAATCTTAATTACTACAAGGGACTTTCAATTTGTGGAGGCAATAAAATGTCACGCTCGGATACAGCTGTAAAAACGCCGCACTTCGGCCGCCATGTAATGCGGATTTTAATTGGAGGCAGTTTTGTTTTCTAAAAAACTGCAGAGCAATAAAAAAAGTGAAAATGATCAAAGTTATAAAAAAAAAATCTGTTTTCACTGACTGTCAATTAGGCGGCTGCCGGAGGCGGGGCAGAAGGATGTTGGTTCTGTAAGGGTCCTCACTGATTCCTGGTCCCGGGAACAAGCGCTGGTCGGTAATTGTTGGCCCCCGTAGAGCTCTCATTGGTCGCCTGGCCAAGAGCGGAACAGGTGAATCCCCCTGGTGGGCCCTGAGCCGGCAGTGGCCCCCCACCCCTGCGCAGGCACAGCACCCACCTACATAGTGACAGGCAGCGTTCAGCATCTCAGACAGGTAGGATTTGCATTGAACTCTTCAGGGCCCCCAGCATGAATATTGCTGGGGGGCCACAGGTGCCCCAGTCCGACACTGATAACTAATGGCTGATTATATAATAGGGGTTGCCGCCCCCACATAAGACTCCGAGGCCCAAATCACCTCTATTATGCAATCTGCTATTAACCACATCCCACCACTTACATTCTATTTCACTGAAAATAGAACACTGTCTTATATTATTTTTGGGGGGTGTCTAATAATACTCACCTACTGCCAGCGTCCTGTTCATCGTGCTGGCCTCTGTCGCTGCTGATGACATCATTGAATAGCTGTGATTGGTTAATCCAGTGCCGGCTTTCATTGGCTGACATGGTGCTGGATTAACCAATCAGAGCATTAGCTTGCTGGAGGCGGGACATTCAAACCCCGCTTCCACAAAGAACTGATCTGTCAGCTTGAAGGAGGATGCGGCAGCCTGCAGCAGCACCGGAAGCCAATGCGGGGACCAGAACGCCGAGATAGGTGAGTATTGTTTTGTTTTCTTTAACATGCAGCCCAGCTGGGGCTTATTTTCAGGCAGGGCTTATATTTAAGCCTCCCCCGAAAATCGGGGTAGGTTTTACTATCGGGAAAACACGGTAGAGGCTGAGATTACTCTCTGCCAATCAGGTCCGAGCTGTCCCTGAAGTTATCCCCTCTGCTCCCCGAATACCCGCTAACAACATGGAACCACCCTTGATGACAGGGAGGCAGCGCAATTCTGCGTCATTTCAGACTTTGCCTCAGAGGCTCGGCGCAAACAAGAATCCTCCACCAAAACTGCACCCTCCTATGTGTTTCAGACAAAGTCCTTAAAGGGGTTTCCCACAACCCCTCTGTCCTTCCTGCTGCCCAGGACATGTGACTCCTGCAGCCAATCACTGACCCCAGCAGTGACCTCATAGTCAGTGATTGGTTGTAGCAGTCACATGTCCCGGTCAGAAACAACTAGGAAGGACAGAGTGGTGGTGAGGCCATGTTAAGTAGTAGGAGCGCCCCTGGAAGCCACGCGGGCGCTATTAGTTTGGTTCATACGGGGCAGATTTTCTGGGCTCGGATTTTTAAATCTGCGTCATATAAAAAAAAAGCCATATCAGTTCTTTACTCGGTTTCATCATGGAAACCACGTGGGGCGGCCAACTGAGGTGTGGTCCATCCACCAGGCCGAAATCCACATGGAGATCCATCGTTTATCTCCAAGGCTCAGCTACACATCTCTACCGCAGTAGTAAAGGTCACCCCCTTAATGGCCCCAGGAGTAATAGTGTCCCCCTTAATGGCCCCAGGAGTACTAGTACCTTCCATAGTGGCCCCAAGAGTAATAGTGTCCCCCTTAATGGCCCCAGGAGTACTAGTACCTTCCATAGTGGCCCCAAGAGTAATAGTGTCCCCCTTAATGGCCCCAGGAGTACTAGTACCTTCCATAGTGGCCCCAGTGGTAATAGTGCCCCCCTTAATGGCCCCAGAAGTAATAGTGTCCCCCTTAATGGCCCCAGGAGTAATAGGAACTTCCATAGTGGCCCCAGTGGTAATAGTGATCCCTAGTAGTGGCCCCAGGAATGGACTTCCAGCCATGCAGCCAACTCAGCAGCTCCCCCTTCTGGCTCATAGAGGAGGTTCCTGAGCATGTGCTCTATGACGTTCCTATAGGTTAGCTGAGCGGTGGATGCCATCACCCCGTAATCCTTCTATACTTTTATGTCCCCATGTAACTATGAAACCTTTAACTCCACACAAACGTTTCCTTTCCGCCCCATCACTTCCCCCTACTGGTCAGCTGTAAGCCTAGACTATCCAGGAGGGGGCAGAGCAGGGTCCGGCCACACCGCGATGTACTTCTGGCTCATTAGAGCTGCCGCTTCTCATCCGTCTGAAGAAACGGGATTTCTCTTCTGAAAACAAAACTGATTACAAAGTTTTCCAGGGAGTGAAGTCACGGCGGACCGCATGTACAGCAGCAAGGGGGACAGGAAACACTCCACTCCATGGAAGAGATCTAGAACAATGAAGAACGTGGCGGATGGCGTCCGTCACCGCCCCCATAATCAGCCGCACGCTGCGCTCCCGCTCTATAGCATCAGTCGCGTCTTTATTATTCCGCTCTTTTACATACCATTCCTGCTAGACTTCGCAATTACTTCCAAATAAATGTGCAGCGGATACAATTGCGCCTCTCGGGTCGGGGAAGAAGCCGCCGGTTTTCCGTGAACAGACGCGGGGCGTTGGAAGGCGCTCCTTAGTTTGCCGCACTCGGTTTTCCAGCTTGAATAATTGTCCAATTAAATATAATTTGGAGATCCCTGCCTACCCGGTATTTGTGTTGTGCGCGGCGCGGCGTCTGGGGGATGCGCGGTAATAAATCCCAGCGAGACGCGGACTTTAATAATTTTTGTTTTAAATTAAACCAAAGGAAATGATTTGTAGCGAATGAGAGCGGGGGGGGGGGGGGGGGGGGTAAGGAACGCACGGACGTCACTCTATTAAACTCTGCACAACAATCATCGCAAGAAAGGGAGAAGAGCTGAAGCTTCAGAGCGCTGCTGTATCCGTGGTGCGCTCCGACTCCCGGCCGCGGCGCTGCTTGTCTGTCATTTATAAACCCTGGACGGCTCGTCCCGCTCTGCCGCTGCAGACTGATACATTGTAACAAAGTAGCAGAGAGATTGTGCTGCTGAGGAGTTCAGCTCGTAAAGCGTTGTGTAGACCGGATACAGTTGTCCTCTGTGCTGCCTCTGAAAGCAAGCGTGTTCTCATTCACTGACAGCAAGCAGAAATCTGGAAAATGGTGAAGATAAAATAATTCTAAGTCATGGCGTATATATATAAGTGTGTGCAAAAGAGCGCAAAACTTGTATCACTGAGCAGCACTAAAACATCTCCTGGTCGGATGGGTCCAGATTTCTGTTGCTGATAGGAGGTCAGAATTTGGCGCAAGCAGCATGAATCGCTGACCCCTTCCTGTTGGCTGGCAGAGGAGGAGTAATGGTGCAGGGAAGGTTTTCTTGGCGCATCGGGGGCCTCTGATACCTGCGGATGGAAGCTACAACAAATCGCTACAGTTCTGCAGGCCAAAAGAGGCCCAAAGCACCACTAGATGGGGCTCTAATAAAGGGCTGTGGGGTCTAGTAAAGGGGCCAGGGGTTCTAATAAAGGGGCTGGGGGCTCTAATAAAGGGGTCAGGGGTTCTAATAAAGGGGTCAGGGGCTCTAATAAAGGGGTCAGGGGCTCTAATAAAGGGGTCAGGGGCTCTAATAAAGGGGTCAGGGGCTCTAATAAAGGGGCTGCGGTCTTCAATAAAGGGTTCAGGGACTCTAATAAAGGGGCTGGGGGCTCTAATAAAGGGGCTGCGGTCTTCAATAAAGGGTTCAGGGACTCTAATAAAGGGTCTGGGGGCTTTAATAAAGGTGCCAGGTGCTCTAATAAAGGGGTCATTCAGTGTATATAGTCTTTACAATAAAGATGGCATAAGAATGTAGTGGAGGGGGATGAGTACCCGGAGCCCCCGCTGCAGTGCATTCTCGGAGATGTAGTGTTGAGACTGTACAGTAAAATACACGGTGCTTCCTGTATCCTGAGAGAAGACATTGCATTATGGGATTGCAGCTGAACAATTATTGTGGTGTCTGTCATATCAGTGCTGATGAATTCTATGTAACTGTCCTCAGGATCGTGACTGCAGCTCTGGATGTGACTAGAGTATTAAATGAGTCTGAGATCAGTAAAGCAGAAGATGTTGCTCAGGGTTACATTTTTGCTCTTCGGTTATGTACATGTGGGTAACATAAGGACCGGCCCTCGTGGACGGCCCGACGGCCTCTGCATATGTTTTCCTGATTTATTCAGAATAAAAGGAGACGACATGGCGTGCGCCGAGCGGACGCTGCAACAGCTCTTGATGGATACAGGGATTTCTCTGCACTACTTTATATCTCTCTTGGCGTGTGTGCGATATCGGGGAACGGAAAACAAATTCTCATTTCAAGAGAAAAAGCTGGAAGTAAATGATTTCTGCACCCGGGAAAGTAATGAAGACGAGGCTTTCTGAGGAAACGTGAAATGGCGATTCTACATGACGCTTCAGGGGGGGGAGGGGAAGGATTGGTGAATGGCTCTGCCTTTATCCTATTAGGTTGAGATTAGTGATGTCATCACACCCCCTGTGATGATGTCACTGACGTGGCTGTAACAGCTGCCACTGTTAGGGAATATTCACACATTACGGATTAGCTGCTTATATATATATATATATATAAGCCCTTCAGTTAGCGGAAGGAAATATGTGGTAAAAGTCAACCGCAGATTTCCTCCACGGATTCTTAAAATCCCATCGGTGATGCTTGTATTGTAAATGCTATGGAACATCTGCAGCGTTTCTGACCCGCGTAAGCATACCCTTATCCGTCAGCTGTAGGCTGCAATGGCATCCATTTAATGAACATGTCATAAAAAGTTATTTAAAAGTATCAGCCCCTTATATGATACCCCTGTGTCAGCCATTTGTATAGTGATACCCCCAGTATCAGCCCTTTATATGGTAATACACCAGTTTCAGCCCCTTATAAAGTGATATCCCCATTATTAGCCCCCTATATAGTTATAACCCCAGTATCATCCCCCTATATAGTGTTACCACCAGTATCATCCCCCTATATAGTTATAACCCCAGTATCATCCCCCTATATAGTTGTAACCCCAGTATCATCCCCCTATATAGTTATAACCCCAGTATCATCCCCCTATATAGTGTTACCACCAGTATCATCCCCCTATATAGTTATAACCCCAGTATCATCCCCCTATATAGTGTTACCACCAGTATCATCCCCCTATATAGTTATAACCCCAGTATCATCCCCCTATATAGTTATAACCCCAGTATCATCCCCCTATATAGTTATAACCCCAGTATCATCCCCCTATATAGTGTTACCACCAGTATCATCCCCCTATATAGTTATAACCCCAGTATCATCCCCCTATATAGTTATAACCCCAGTATCATCCCCCTATATAGTGTTACCACCAGTATCATCCCCCTATATAGTTATAACCCCAGTATCATCCCCCTATATAGTTATAACCCCAGTATCATCCCCCTATATAGTGTTACCACCAGTATCATCCCCCTATATAGTTATAACCCCAGTATCATCCCCCTATATAGTTATAACCCCAGTATCATCCCCCTATATAGTGTTACCACCAGTATCATCCCCCTATATAGTTATAACCCCAGTATCATCCCCCTATATAGTTATAACCCCAGTATCATCCCCCTATATAGTGTTACCACCAGTATCATCCCCCTATATAGTTATAACCCCAGTATCATCCCCCTATATAGTTATAACCCCAGTATCATCCCCCTATATAGTGTTACCACCAGTATCATCCCCCTATATAGTTATAACCCCAGTATCATCCCCCTATATAGTTATAACCCCAGTATCATCCCCCTATATAGTGTTACCACCAGTATCATCCCCCTATATAGTTATAACCCCAGTATCAGTCCCTTACATACTGATACCCCTCAGAATCAACTATTTATATAGTGATACCCCTATATTAACCCCTTATATAGAGATACTGTCACATCCGCCGAGCGCACTTCGGCGCAGGACGGACACAGGAATGAACTGCGACTCATGGACAAACCTAACATAAAGTCTGACAAATGACCAAAACACTCACCTCGCATAACAGATGGAACTGCTATAAAAATATGAGGTATTGGTTCATGAATTGACCAAGTCACTTAAGCCCGGGAGCCCGAACTTCTAGGGTCCTCTTTGTCTTGTGGGCCCCTACTCTAACGAGACAACATCCACTAGAACCCTGCTGCAAGCAGGGCGATCGCCCCGATAAAGGCGGCCCTATACTGGAACCTAAGGGCCTCACTAGCCCAGAGATGACACATGATCCAGCAGGACAGGACGCAATTCGCACACCAACACACTAGGGCTAGCATGCAAGACAGAACACACATAGAACAGGACTGTCCACGCCTAATGTCTGCCCACCTGCACAAACACTGGACAAGACACTGTTCACATACATAACACATATACAGGCATGCCAGAAAACCAAACCCTAGAGTGAAGGGATACGGGATTGCTCTGGCAGAGGGACTGGTATATATATGCTGCAGACCAGTGGGGATTGGCTGTCAGGAGGAACTTCACACCCAGCCAGCTTGATTATCCCTCACCTGTGAAGGTGTGCTCCTGGAAACCTGCAGAACCACAGATCCCAGCAGCACACACCTAACAGATACCCCTATATTAGCCCCTTATATAGAGATACCCCCAGTATCAGAACCTCATACTGTGATATCCCCCATATCAGCCATTTATTTAGCAATATGCTAGTATTAACTTCTTATATAGTAATACCCCCAGTATTAGTCTCTTATATAGTGATACCCCTAGTATCAGCCCATTGTATAATGATACCCCCAGTATTAGCCACATATATGGTGATATCCCCAGTATCTTCCGTTTATATGGTGATAATGTCAGGATTAGCCATTTATCTAGTGATACTGCCAGTATTAGTCCCTTGTATAGTGATATCCCAGTATTAGTCTCTTATATAGTGATACCCCTAGTATCAGCCCATTGTATAATGATACCCCCAGTATTAGCCATGTATATAGTGATATCCCCAGTATCTGCCCTTATATAGTGATAACCCCAATATAATTCATTTATATAGTGATAATGCCAATATCAGCACCATATATAGTGATACTCTCAGTATCAGCAATTTATATAGTATTACCATTACTATCAGCCATTTATATAGTGATTCCCCTTGTATCAGCCATTTAAGTAGAGATATCCCTACTATCAGCCCCTCATACTGTGTTGCGCCCAGTATCAGCCCTTTATATAGTGATACCTCCAGTGTCAGCCTGTTATATATAGTGTTACAACCAGTATCAGACATTACTTTAGTGAATCAGCTCCTTGTTAAGTGATAGCCCCAGTATCAGACCCTTATATAGTGATACCCCTAGTATTAGCCCCTTATATAGTGATATCCTCAGTATTGGCCCCTTATATAGTGAAACCCCCAGTATCAGACATTTATATAGTAATACCCCCAGTATTAGTCATTTATATAGTGATATCACCAGTATCGGCCACCTATATAATGATACTGCCAGTACCAGTCATTTACTTAGAGATACCCTCAGTATCAGCCCCTCATACTGTAATACCCCCACTATCAGCCTTTTTATAGAATGGTAGAGTTGGAAGGGATCTCGAGGGTCATTGGGTCCAGCCCCCTGCTCAGTGCAGGATCACTAAATCATCCCAGACAGATATTTGTCCAGCATCTGTTTGAAGACTTCCATTAAAAGAGACCTCCCCACCTCCCGTGGTAACCTGTTTCACTCATTGATCCCCCTCACTGTCTAATATCTAATCTGGAGATACTTTGTCAAATGCTTTACTAAAGTCAAGATATACTATATTCACCGCATTTCCCTGATCAACCCAGTCTGTGATTCTGTCATAGAAGGAAATTAGATTTGTCTGGCATGACTTGTTTGTTACAAACCCATGCTGGCTCTGGTTAATTATTCCATTCTCATCCAAGTACTTGCATACATGCTGTTTAATAATTTGTTCAAAGATCTTTCCCAGTATAGAAGTCAGGCTCACAGGCCGGTAGTTTCGTGGATCTTCCTTCTTCCCTTTTTTGAAGATGGGGACAACATTTGCCCTTTTCCAATCTTCTGGGACTTCTCCTGTTCTCCAGGAATTGTCACAGATTATGGCGAGGGGTTCAGCAATTACCTCCGCTGCTTCCTTTAGTATCCTAGGATGTAATTCATCTGGACCTTGAGACTTGGATTCATGTAAGTTAGCTAAGTGTTCCCTCACCATCTCCCTGCGTACAGATAGCCTGCATTTTTTTTATTCCCCCAATAGCACAGGGAAGATCAGCTGATGTTACATCTACTTTCTGAGAGAAAACAGATACAAAATAGAAATTTAAAAACTTGGCCTTCTCAATCTCATTTTTAACCAATTCACCATTTTCATCCTGTAAGCATCCAAGAGCATCTCTGACTTTTCTTTCGCTTTTGACCCCCAAAATACTTTTAGCCTCTGTTACAAGCCTCAATTCATTACCAGCTTTAGCTTTTCTGACCCTTGCCCTACAGTTTCTGCAGACCCCATTATATTCTTCTTTATATATCTCCCCCTCTTTCCATTTGATAAACATATTTTTCTTCCTCTTTAACATGTGTACAAGTTCTGTGTTCATCCATCCGTGTCTCTTTAGATGCTTCCCATTCTTCCTTCTTTTAGGGATTGGTAATGATTGTGCTTTGAGAATCTCATTCCACAATATTTCCCAACCTTCTTGGACATTTCTGTCCTTACGAACATCCGGCCATTGGGTTCTTCCTCTTTCTGAGTTCAGTAAAATCTGCCTTTCTGAAATCCAACCTTGAGGTCTGAGTCTTCTCAGGTCTTCCTCCCCTTCTTATCAAACATCCAAGGATATCATGATCACAGCCTCCTAAGGTCCCGGCCACCCTTACTTTCTCAACCATTCCCTCCCTGTTGGTAAGAATTAGGGCCAAGATAGCAGATCCCCTTGTTTTCTATTCTACCTTCTGGAAGATAAAGTTGTCACAAGAGCGGATAAGAATCTGTTGGATCCATTACTTTTACCTGAGAGATTCCCAACAAATGTCTGATGGGTAAAATCTCCCATGATCCCTATGTTGGGCTTCTTTGAGAGCTTGGCCATCGGATGTAGAAAGAGTTCCTCCGTATCTTCTGCTTGTCCAGGCGGCCTATAGTAAATGCCTACAATGGTGTCCTTTCTGTTGTTCTCTCCTTGTATTCTTACCCAAACAGTTCCTACAGAACTCCCAGCTCTGAAGCTTGAATCTCTGTGGAGATGAATGTTCTCCTAACATACAACACAACACCTCCTCCCCTTTTATTAGGTCTGTTCCTTATAAATACGTTGTATCCTTCAAGTCTTGTATCCAATCATGTGTATCATCCCACCAAGTTTCTGTGATGCCGATGACATCATATTTCTCATCCTGTGTTCGGAGTTCCAATTCTCCTTGTTTATTTCCCATGCTCTGGGCATTTGTGTAGGAACATGTTAGTTTGTGATCGGGGTCTCTTGCTCCTCTACTCTGAATATTTTGTCTTTGTTCTTTCTTTCCACTTCTAATAACAAGGTTCTCAAATGTATCAATTCGATGTATATTTTGCCTTTCCCTTCCCATATTGTTCTAGTTTAAAGCTCTCCTGATGAGTGTAACAAGGCACCAGCCAAATATATGCTTACCTGTCTGTAAGGTGCAACCCATCTCTAGCAAGCAGCCCAGTTTATATAGTGATATGCCAGTATGAACCACTTATATAGTTATACCCCCAGTATCGGCCCATCATACTGTGACTAGGAGCATATTTAGGTCATGTCCCCTCTCATTAGAGGCCCTCTCAGCTTGAAAACAAGATGTGATAAGGGCGGGCATTGAGGTTCTAGTACCCTGTTGTACCGCCCCTAGTTTAGATACAAGATGTGATATGGGCTGGCATGGAGGCTCTAGTACCCTGTTGGACTGCCTCTGGCTTGGATACAAGATGTGATATGTGTGGGCATGGAGGATCTAATAACCTGTTGTGTAGTACCCCAGAGTAGGGTACTCCAGCAATTTCTGTGATGATTAGAGTGTCAAATCAGGTTTAATGTGAGGCATGAAAAGTGTGAATAGGTATGATGTGATGTGTTAATATTTGTCACTGTATTCTGGTAATATTCTCCAGGCCCGGGTGTGTACGGGTCACCCTGCAACAGTCAGGGGAGTGGTTAACCAGGTTTAACAAAGAATAGAGAGCCTTGGATTGGTAGTGTAAATCTCCATTACAGGTTGAGCTAGTGTGGCAGTATAAAAGTAGAGTAATGGGCACAGTTAATTCAGTCTTCCAAGTTCAGTGCTAGGCTCAAGCTTGAGAGAGGCCAGGAAGGAACAAGGAGAAAGCCAGTGAGGTGGGAAGTGGGACATTAAAGTGTGAGCAACCAAGGACAAGTTGTTCTGAAGAGTTAGCAGTGCAGAAAGATCGAGAGAGAAGGAAAGGAGTTTGGCCAGGAGAGAACTGCAGCAAGAAGCTAATACAGACAAGCAAGTCAGAAACAGTCAGCACTTAGTAATCCCAGCCAGAGAAGTAAAGCTGGAGTGTAAAGTCAAGAGTACAAGAAGGGAAACATCAACTCTCACCTCTCAAGTCTAATCAAAGTGTTTTTCTATTGTCAAATTGTCTTCATCTACCTCAAGTAAATGTAATTCAAGCTATATAACAGCTGCAGAGTAAAGAACTCTCTCTGGCAATAAACTGTTGGTGTAGATGGTGGAAGTTACTCAAGGAAGCAGGATTTAGCTGATAAAACACATTAGCATACCACACTCAACGCTTCAGAGCCAAGAACTGCTACCTCCATTTTTGTTTAGTTCTCCACTTTTGGTATTTATTATTTTTATTAGGAACCCGTCCCTACCCATATATGGACTAGCGTCACAACAAAACAACATCTTTCCCAACCAACTCCGCGGGCAGCGCTCCACTGGGGTATCACTATCTTACCCTGTCCGACCCAGCGGCAGCACACATTAACAACTGCAAAATTTAGCACTGTTATAGCACCACCCAGACTGCTGGTTGCCACCGAAGAGGACTACCATCTAAACTTTCTCGCTACTCCCCCTTCTAGGTCTGGATCGCTACAGTTTTACTACCTCTAGCTAGGATACAAGAAGTGATATGGGCAGGAATGGCGGCTCTAGTACCCTGCTGGGCCATCTATAGCTGGAGAATACGGGCAGCCTAGAGGCTCTAAAACTCTGTTGAGCCCCCTCTATCTTGAATACAAGAAGTGATATGGGCAATCATACTCTTTACTGGTGGTCTGTAGGGGGCGTTCTGAGCCCGGTCACCTTGTGTGCTCCTATCCACTGGTCCCAACACCCCCTAACAGTCTAGTCGGACGCTCCTCTCTACTGCTGGTCTGTAGGGGGGCGTCCTGAGCCTGGTTACCTTGTGTGCCCTCATCCACTGGTCCCAACACCTTCTAACAGTCTAGTCGGACGCTCCTCTCTACTGGTGGTCAATATTGGGTGTCCTGAGCCCGGTCACCTTGTGTGCCCTCATCCACTGGTCCCAACATCTCCTAACAGTCTGGTCAGACAGTCCTCTCTACTGGTGGTCTGTAGGGGGCATCCTGAGCCCGGTCACCTTGTGTGCCCCCATCCACTGGTCCCAACATCTCCTAACAGTCTGGTCAGACAGTCCTCTCTACTGGTGGTCTGTAGGGGGCATCCTGAGCCCGATCACCTTGTGTGCCTCCATCCACTGGTCCCAACACCTCCTAACAGTCTGGTCAGAACGGCTGGTGGGGGACAATTCATCGATATGACCATCCAGCTTCTCACATCCCAATAATGTGCCCCCTCTGGTAACAGGGTGAAATCTCTTCTCTTAGTCGTAGAGACATCTAGTGGTCAACAAGCTCTACACAAGCGGAAGAAGAGGTCACTACACACAAGGAGCCTCCAAGAGCCTCTTATAGGTCAAGGGGGGAACCACTTTTAGGGCCCTTTGGTGACTAGACCGTTCATCTAATCACCACAAGTCTCCTCATCTACAGATCTGCCCGAGATTATACTGCAGGATGGGTTCTGCAGCGAAATGACAACTTCTTCTGGAGGTGCAGGAGGGTTTTTCTCAAAAAGTGTATGTGTAAATCGATAATGTCACCAGATATCAATACTCAGACCTGCTGCCCACCTTTGATACATATGGACCTCACAATAGCCAATTTGATAAACATGTCCCAGCAAAAAAACTATTTTCTCAGCACAGGAGGGCAAACACTGGACATAAAATATAAAAATATGGAAGCCTACTCGTCTCCTAATGGTTCTGATGTGCCCATCCTTACGAATATGGGCCAGTTATTGAGGATCAGAAGCATAGGTGTGCTCTCCATAATAAGAACCTACTTATCCCTACCAAAAGGTAAGCACCCGCCCTGAAAGAGGCAACCCCACCTATCGTTGACTTACCCTGCAATGTCTGCCATGTCAGCATGTGTTCCTTTTCAGTAGATGGTTCATCGGGGATATGCAGTATCTACAATTCACAAGTGGGTGGCCTCATCTGACCCGTGAATAGCGTTGTAATGCCCCATGATCTGATATTTTGTGCCCAGTGTTTTTACGCTGTAAATACGCCATGCGGATGGGATCTAAGGATTATTGCACACATTGGCGCTTGGTAATCAATGCAACCTTGTCAATTTTTTGGTGCAATTGCATTGAGGTGAGTGTGGCTTATCATTTCTGAAAACTAACCAGGAATCTTCTGCATCTCCCAGCCGCCAGAGCTGCGCCACGTTCACCAACCATTGTGCGCCATGTTGATGAATAGGAACAACGCTCCACTAAAGATGCCTACTAGCTGGGCCATACACCAGTGTTAGTAAAATGACCCATTATGGGATTCTGTGATCCTCGCCGTTCACTTTAAGTCTCCTCAGATATAGAAACAAAACATTAGCGGTAAACGTACGGCCTGCGGAAGGAGCGCGAGGGGGACTTATCGGGCGGATAATAGCGCTGGGAGCCCCGCCGTGAAAAAACTTTGCCCAGCTCCTCGTCTGCTGCTCTGCCGCGGTCCCTGTGGGCAAATGACTTGAAGTTGCCTGATACATCAGCAGCGATTGACGTGATCCTGGCTGAAGGGAAATCGATAGGATGCAGCCATGTGCTTGTCTGGGAAGCGGGACGGAGGGGGAAGCGGCATAAAGGACTTAATGAGACTCCAGCAGCTCCCGGGATCGCCTCTTATTCAGCGCACTTTTACTTGGGATTTTTTAAGCTTTGTGACATTTGGGATTTAGAGAAAGTGGAGAAATAAGATCTGATCGTATCAGGGAGAGGCGGAGTGATCCGGGGAGCGAACAGTTGGCGCGTTCCCAGGGACAGAGCTCATAATAAGGATGTGTTGTATCTATATATTGTAAATACAAGGATACATTGTGTCTATGTATACATAAGATTTATAGGTATCGTATCTATAAGGGGACGTCGCATCTATATGTATCCTATGTGCAAGGATGTGTCATATTGTTGTGGACAGCTGTATACGAGGATGTGTTGTATCTATATGTATCACACATACAACGATACATCATGTATATAAGTATCATAGAGAAGGATACATCCTATGTATATGTATGGAATATGCAGGGTAATGTTGTTTCTTTAGTTATCGCCTTGTTTATTACCATCTTAATTACAAATCTTTCTGGAGAGTGTCATATATATATATATTCACTTCAATGGAGCGGAGCTGCAATGCCACACACAACCCTATGGACAAAGGTGTTGCTGCGTTTGGAAGAAACCCCCATAGAAGCCATATTTTTCTAACCCTAGGACCCCCAGCGATCTTGATACTGGTGCACCCACATGCCCCATGTGAACGGAGCAGCGGTCACATACTTCATGTTGCTCCATTCACTTCTATGGGACAGGTCTACTGTATGCTCTCAGCAACCTTCCTTCATCCCATAGAAGTGATGGTCATGAATGCGCACCATTTACATGGGGTTGTTCCGGTTTCGGGATTGGGGTCCCAGTGGTTGGACCCCCAGCACTGAGATTTATCCTTTGTCCTGCAGATAAATGTGTTCAATATAAAACCTGTAATTTATTTTATTAATGAAGCCTTGTAGCTATTGAGTAAATATGGGAGCGCTTTCTTCCATGGTGAGCTATTCGTTGGATGCAGTGTAAAGAATGGAGGATTCCGCTCCGCTCAGTATGTCCAATATGCATCTCTACTGTAATTGTGTTTCTTTCTTCCTTACTTATTTCAATGGTCTTACAATGGGGGTCCGCCGTGATATTTTGCTGGGGCTGCTGGCTGAACATAAGAAGGTGCGCTGGTGGAAGATTATGAGCGGCTTAAGACGGATACACTGGGACCACAAGTCAGAAGCGGTTCCTTCTTTCTCATGACATGTGCTTGGAGGCAAATCTGTACCAAGCCAAGGAGGACAGGAAAAATTCAAATGGGGAAGCCAAGAGTGAAAGATGGCCAACACGGGGTTAATGCTTGACCAAGGGAAACTATAAGGACAGACAGGATAAAGTCAGGAGACACGGAGGAGCAACATTACGGAGGGAAGGCGGAAGATGAGGACTAATCAAGGATGAACACGGTCCAGGCATGGCTGGAGACGTCGACTGCACCGAACACTCCCGAAGCATCTCAGGCCTTATTAAACCTTGCAGAGGCCAAAAGGTTCCTGGGAAATGACGGCAGGTGACCTCATCAATAGAGAAACGCATCAAACGGACAGCAGACATTGCACAACATTCTACTGACCCTTACGCAGGATACACACAGGCAAAAAAAAAAAAAAAATCACACGATTTTTCTACGATGCGATTGCGCGAGAAAACGCATGCTTGTGAGACCCGGGCTTCTCAACGGCTTCCTTCACATTAATGATGTTTTTACTGATGCTATGTTGCTCTATCTCTCTGCGATGTGTTTCTCTATGGAGCCTCCTTGTTTATCACATCGCATGAACCCGCGATTTTCATTAGAAACCCCTATTGAATTTCGTGATTAAAAAATCGCTCCATGTTACCGCGGGCGGCAGCGATGCAATGTCATTCTGGAGAAAAAGCATCACTAATGTTGCAAAATCATGAGAACAAAGCTGCAATATCACCGCGATTTTGTAGTGGTGATATCGCTGTCGCCCATGTGAGACAGGCCTCCAAGTCATGGTGGAAAAGGGGTCAAAGGTAGTATGCATAGCCTCATGGATGCTGATGAAGATGACTAAAGATACAGAAACTAGAGCTGGGTACAGAGAGCTACACAATGCTGATGGTTGTATCTTATGACCTGCTGACAGGCGGAAGAAGAGAAGTTATAGAATAAAAACAAATAGCAAGAAACTAAAAATAACACATTTACATCCATAGATGGCTCTTCCTACTAAGTACATCATAATGCATTTAAGAACAAACTCGAAGGTGAGAGGCAGAAAATAAAGCAATTATTGAAACAAGTAGGAAACACTTCATAAAGACACACCTGGGATGTGCCAATACTGTCAACTCCAACTTGTTTCTGAGCTATGAAAAGAATCTAACTACCATTATAGAGAACTAGACTACTGGTATAATACTGCCCCTATGTACAAGAATATAACTACTATAATACTGCCCCCTATGTACAAGAATATAGCTACTATAATACTGCCCGCTATCTACAAGAATATAACTACTATAATACTGCTCCTATGTACAAGAATATAACTACTATAATACTGCCCCTATGTACAAGAATATAACTCCTATAATACTGCTCCTATGTACAAGAATATAACTACTATAATACTGCCCCCTATGTACAAGAATATAACTACTATAATACTGCTCCCTATGTACAAGAATATAACTACTATAATACTGCCTCCTATGTACCAGAATATAACTACTATAATACTGCCCCCTATGTACAAGAATATAACTACTATAATACTGCCCCCTATGTACAAGAATATAACTACTATAATACTGCTCCCTATGTACAAGAATATAACTACTATAATACTGCCTCCCTATGTACAAGAATATAACTACTATAATACTGCTCCCTATGTACAAGAATATAACTACTATAATACTGCCCCCTATGTACAAGAATATAACTACTATAATACTGCCCCCTATGTACAAGAATATAACTACTATAATACTGCCCCCTATGTACAAGAATATAGCTACTATAATACTGCCCGCTATCTACAAGAATATAACTACTATAATACTGCTCCTATGTACAAGAATATAACTACTATAATACTGCCCCTATGTACAAGAATATAACTACTATAATACTGCCTCCTATGCACAAGAATATAACTACTATAATACTGCCCCCTATGTACAAGAATATAACTACTATAATACTGCCCCCTATGTACAAGAATATAACTACTATAATACTGCCCCCTATGTACAAGAATATAGCTACTATAATACTGCCCGCTATCTACAAGAATATAACTACTATAATACTGCTCCTATGTACAAGAATATAACTACTATAATACTGCCCCCTATGTACAAGAATATAACTACTATAATACTGCCTCCTATGCACAAGAATATAACTACTATAATACTGCCCCCTATGTACAAGAATATAACTACTATAATACTGCCCCCTATGTACAAGAATATAACTACTATAATACTGCCCCTATGTACAAGAATATAACTACTATAATACTGCCCCCAATGTACAAGAATATAACTACTATAATACTGCCCCTCATATACAAGAATATAACTACTATAATACTGCCCCCTATGTACAAGAATATAACTACTATAATACTGCCCCTATGTACAAGAATATAACTACTATAATACTGCCCCCGATGTACAAGAATATAACTACTATAATACTGCCTCTATGTACAATAATATAACTACTATAATACTGCCCGCTATGAATAATATAACTACTATAATACTGCCCCCTATGTACAAGAATATAACTACTATAATATTGCCCCCTATGTACAAGAATATAACTACTATAATATTGCCCCCTATGTACAAGAATACTACTACTATAATACTGCCTCTATGTACAAGAATATTACTACTATAATACTGCCCCCTATGTACAAGAATATAACTACTATAATACTGCCTTCTATGTACAAGAATATAACTACTATAATACTGCCCCCTATGTACAAGAATATAACTACTATAATACTGCTTCCTATGTACAAAAATATAACTACTATAATACTGCCCCCTATGTACAAGAATATAACTACTATAATACTGCCTCCTATGTACAAGAATATAACTACTATAATACTGCCTCCTATGTACAAGAGTATAATTACTACAATACTGCTCCCTATGCACAAGAATATAACTACTATAATACTGCCCCCTATGTACAAGAATATAACTACTATAATACTGCTTCCTATGTACAAAAATATAACTACTATAATACTGCCCCCTATGTACAAGAATATAACTACTATAATACTGCCCCTATGTACAAAAATATAACTACTATAATACTGCCCATATGTACAAGAACATAACTGCTATAATACTGCCCCCTATGCACAAGAATATAACTACTATAACTAAAAGAATATAACTACTATAATACTGCCCCCTATGTACAAGAATATAAGTACTATAATACTGCCTCCTATGTACAAGAGCATAACTACTACAATACTGCTCCCTATGTACAAGAATATTACTACTATAATACTGCCCATTTGTACAAGAATATAACTACTATAATACTGCCCCTATGTACAAAAATATATCTACTATAATACTGCCGCTATGTACAAGAATATAACTAGTATAATACTGCCCCCTATGTACAAGAATATAACTACTATAATACTGCCCCCTATGTACAAGAATATAACTACTATAATACTGCCCCCTATGTACAAGAATATAACTACTATAATACTGCCTCCTATGTACAAGAATATATCTACTATAATACTGCCTCCTATGTACAAGAATATAACTACTATAATAGTGCCCCCTATGTACAAGAATATAACTGCTATAATACTGCCTCCTATGTACAAGAATATAACTGCTATAATACTGCCTCCTATGTACAAGAATATAACTACTATAATACTGCCCCTATGTACAAGAAAATAACTACTATAATACTGCAGCCATGTACAAGAACATATCTACTATAATACTGCTCCTATGTACAAGAATATAACTACTATAATACTGCACCCTATGTACAAGAATATAACTACTATTATACTGCCTCCTACGTACAAGAATGTAACTACAATAATACTGCCTCCTATGAACAAGAATATAACTACAATAATACTGCCTCCTATGTACAAGAATATAACTACAATAATACTGCCTCCTATGTACAAGAATATAACTACTATAATACTGCCCCTATGTACTAGAATATAACTAGTATAATACTGTCCCCTATGTACATGAATATAACTACTATAATACTGTCCCCTATGTACTAGAATATAACTACTATAATACTGCCCGCTATGTACAAGAATATAACTACTATAATACTGATCTCTATGTACAAGAATATAACTACTATAATACTGCCCCCTATGTATAAGAATATAACTACTATAATACTGCCCCCTATGTACAAGAATATAACTACTATAATACTGCTCCTATGTACAAGAATATAACTACTATAATACTGCCCCTATGTACTAGAATATAACTAGTATAATACTGTCCCCTATGTACATGAATATAACTACTATAATACTGCTCCCTATGTACTAGAATATAACTACTATATTACTGCCCCCTATGTACAAGAATATAACTACTATAATACTGATCTCTATGTACAAGAATATAACTACTATAATACTGCCCCCTATGTATAAGAATATAACTACTATAATACTGCCCCCTATGTACAAGAATATAACTACTATAATACTGCCCCCTATGTACAAGAATATAACTACTATAATACTGCCTCCTATGTACAAGAATATATCTACTATAATACTGCCTCCTATGTACAAGAATATAACTACTATAATAGTGCCCCCTATGTACAAGAATATAACTGCTATAATACTGCCTCCTATGTACAAGAATATAACTGCTATAATACTGCCTCCTATGTACAAGAATATAACTGCTATAATACTGCCTCCTATGTACAAGAATATAACTACTATAATACTGCCCCTATGTACAAGAAAATAACTACTATAATACTGCAGCCATGTACAAGAACATATCTACTATAATACTGCTCCTATGTACAAGAATATAACTACTATAATACTGCACCCTATGTACAAGAATATAACTACTATAATGCTGCCACTATGTACAAGAATATAACTACTATAATACTGCTCCCTATGTACAAGAATATAAATACTATAATACTGCCCCCTATGTACAAGAATATAACTACTATAATACTGCCCCCTACGTACAAGAATATAACTGCTATAATACTGCCCCCTATGTACAAGAATATAACTACTATAATACTGCTCCCTATATACAAGAATATAACTACTATAATACTGTCCCCTATGTGCAAGAATATAACTACTATAATACCAGCCTCTATGTACAAGAATATAACTACTATAATACTGCCCCCTATGTATAATATAACTACTATAATACTGCCCCTATGTACAAGAATATAACTACTATAATACTGCCCCCTATGTACAAGAATATAACTACTATAATACTGCCCCCTATATACAAGAATATAACTACTATAATACTGCTCCTATGTACAAGAATATATCTACTATAATACTGCCCCCTATGTACAAGACTATAACTCCTATAATACTGCCCCCTGTTACATGTATACATATCCCCCTGCTGACATACATGTGGTCGGAGTATATACACATTACGCAGACCTCTCTGTGTGTTGCACTTCTCCTGTCTCCGCTCTGTAGCCGTGATGACTGTATAATAATTAGGTAATTGTCGTAGTTCTTCCTCCTCTCCGCTCGGATGGGGTATTATCTGGCCTCCTCCGCAGCCCCTGGATGTAATGATGAGGGGCACAGATAGCGCCTCTCACCAGATCCGCGTCGCTTCAGTTTCTATGAGAATAATCAGAACGGTCGGATTTCTTTGAAAGAAAAATATTGCTCCGATAATTTTGATTTTCTGTCACGGGCGACTTTGAAGTTCTCGCAGACAAAAAGGAAATTATCTCCAGAACAGAGCGGATTACGGGAGTCTTGTTTAGAGCCTCTGACGGCGAGTGACATCTAATTTCGGAATATATAAGTTGCATTAAGGCCGCGGAGACTTTGAACGACTTTCAATATCTTCAATTTTGTACATTTTCTATAAACGGCTTATGTGGGTCTTAGGAAAAAAGGGAGAAGGTCTGAAATGTCTCCGAGAGACGTGCGCGGCGCCACATTAAGAGGCCTCGCTAATTCCCTTTGAATGCGTTACAATGTATCATTCTCACATCAGTTAACCCTTTCAAGTGCCTGCTTCCACTTAGAAGAAATGTTGCGATTCTGATGCTGACATATAGAGGTAGTTCAGCGTCCGCACGGTGTTGTGACGATTTGTCACGCGGCGGCGATATTGCGGCAGTTTTATTGGGTTCGCCCGGATCAAGGATTTTTTATTATGACGGATTCCAAAGCGTTAATAGGGTAATTTGTATTGAGAATTATAGCGACTTATCAAGGAACGCGGCGAGGGCTCTAGACGCGGCAACAGCCCATCAATTACCCATCGCAGTCTATTCACACAAGACCAGCGCTGGAAATCTTACCGACTTCTGGGATTAGCGCTGCTGCAGAAAGTGACTTACACAAATTAGGGAAGGATGAGGACATCATTTCAGGTTAACAGTCTCCTTGTTTAATTTTCCACGGCCGCGAAGACAATGCGGAATATTTCATCAGGTTCAAAATATCAAGTGTGTTACGGCAGAGAGAGCGCCGTAAATATGGGCTCCAATTTGTTACAGGAGACTGAGCATGATAAATGGGTAATGGAAGCGATCCGTCTACTGTACTGGGAGTAGGGAGGCCTCCTACGGCGAAAGTGCAAAATATGGGTTTGGCATCTATAGAAGAGCGCAGTAAGATAATGAAATATTCTCTCGGTTCAGAGACCTGCAAGACCGAACAGCAGCTTATAAAACGGAGGACGTTATCTGCAAATTATATTACATTAATAAGTACTGTAATATCACTGTAATTTCATCATACTAACAGGAAGCAGGGCTGTGACTACCTCATGATATCAGTGATGTCATCAGCAGGGGCGGGGATGTGACTACCTCATGATATCAGTGATGTTATCAGCAGGGGGCGGGGATGTGACTACCTCATGATATCAGTGATGTCATCAGCAGGGGGCGGGGCTGTGACTACCTCATGATATCAGTGATGTCATCAGCAGTGGCGGGGCTGTGACTACCTCATGATATCAGTGATGTCATCAGCAGTGGCGGGGATGTGACTACCTCATGATATCAGTGATGTCATCAGCAGGGGGCGGGGCTGTGACTACCTCATGATATCAGTGATGTCATCAGCAGGGGCGGGGATGTGACTACCTCATGATATCAGTGATGTCATCAGCAGGAAGCAGGGCTGTGACTACCTCATGATATCAGTGATGTCATCAGCAGGGGGCGGGGATGTGACTACCTCATGATATCAGTGATGTCATCAGCAGGGGCAGGGATGTGACTACCTCATGATATCAGTGATGTCATCAGCAGGGGGCGGGGCTGTGACTACCTCATGATATCAGTGATGTCAGCAGAGGGCGGGGCTGTGACTACCTCATGATATCAGTGATGTCATCAGCAGGGGGCGGGGCTGTGACTACCTCATGATATCAGTGATGTCATCAGCAGGGTGCAGGGCTGTGACTACCTCTCAGACATGGTATGCAGGCTGGTTGTCAGCAGTAATAGATTATGTTATTGTAGTATAAGGTATGCAGATCTCCTGTCTGATCTCATGTCATTAGATCAGTGATGTCATCATCAGGCGGTGAGGCTGTGACTACCTCTCAGACATGATATACAGGCTGGTTGTCAGCAGTAATAGATGATGTCACTGTAGTATAAGGGGTTGGATCTCATGTCTGATCACATGTCATTAAATCAGTGATGTCATCAGCAGGGGGCGGGTCTGTGGCTACCTCTCAAACATGATATGCAGGCTGGTTGTCAGCAGTAATAGATGATGTCATTGTAGTATAAGGTGTCAGATCTCATGTCATTATATCAGTGATGTCATCAGCAGGGGGCGGGGCTGTGACTACCTCTCAAACATGATATGCAGGCTGGTTGTCAGCAGTAATAGATGATGTCACTGTAGTATAAGGTGTCAGATCTCATGTCATTATATCAGTGATGTCATCAGCAGGGGGCGGGGCTGTGACTACCTCTCAAACATGATATGCAGGCTGGTTGTCAGCAGTAATAGATGATGTCACTGTAGTATAAGCTTTGGGATCTCACTTTGATCACATGTCATTATATCAGTGATATCACCACCAGTGGGCGGGGCTGTGACTACCTTTCATAGATGATATACAGGCTGGTTGTCAGCAGTAATGGATGATGATGTCACTGTAGAATAAGGTGTCAGATCTCATGTCTGATCACATGTCATTATATAAGTGGCATTATCAGCAGGGGTGGGGGTGTAATTACATTTAAAAGATGATATTCAGGCTGGTTGTCAGCAGTAATAGATGATGTTACTGTAGTATAAGGTGTCGGATCTCATATGTGATCACATGTCATATATCAGTGATGTCATCAGCAGGGGGCGGGGCTGTGACTACCTCTCAGAAATGATATACAGGCCGGTTGTCAGCAGTAATAGATGATGTCACTGTAGTATAAGGTGTCGGATCTCACTGTGATCACATGTCTTTATATCAGTGATGTCACCACCAGGGGGCGGGGCTGTAACTACCTGTCAGACATGATAGATGATGTTACTGCAGTATAAATTGTTGGATCTCATGTCTGATCACGTCATTATATCAGTGATGTCATCTGCAGGGGGCGGGGCTGTGACTACTTTTCAGGCATGATATACAGTCAGGTAGTTAGTAGTAGTTGATAAATAGCTGGTACCATAAAATAAACTGTGTGGATCTCATGTCTAATCACATGTCATTATTTCAGTGACAACGCTCCACCTTGTACACAGAACAGCTTACAGCGGACATTAAGCCCCGCCCCTGCAGATGACATCACTGATATAATGACATGAGATCCGACACCTTATACCATAGAGGAAGACGGGAGAGCAGAGATCAACTGATTGCCGGGTTGGTATGGTCCTTGCCAGCACTGTGTAAAGGCTCCCCTCCACTAACCAAGTATGAGCCATCCTTCCCTTGGTCTTACAAATTGGTGTATTCGGAGGGATGATGCCAGTGGTGGCGGGCAGAGCACAGCAAACCCCCAGGTGCCTGGTTGCCAGGGATTGGCAACGATAAAGTTGGGGGGTATGTAACGGAGTAGCATTGACAGCACTCCCCCTTACAGATGCTTTGACATGCAGCCGATGGCCGCAGCATTAAGCCCACCCCCTCTGGTTTGAGACCCCGTTGGGAGAGCAGAGACTGGCTGAGTGCTGGGTTAGTACAGCCCTTGCCAGCGCCATGTAAAGGCCGCCTTCCGCTAGCCAAGTACCACCATCTACAACAGTATATCGACCTGACAGTTTAAAAGGGCAGTCTTTGGTCATCTTGTAAATGGCGGCATATGTATTGGGGTGACCTATCACCAGGAGCGTCACGCTGCGTATGCTAAACGTTATACCGTGTGTCACCAGGTTTGTTAGGATACTGTATATACTGTGCTGTGCAATAAGAGCAGGTGATACACCGTATCCGCCACATAACCAGGCAGATTTCCTGCTCTGGGGTCCTGTAAAGCCGCGCCAGACCCCTCCGAGGGATCACAACCAAATACGACTAAGAAACAGAACCGAAGATGTTGTGAATGACGTCCCTATAAGAGGGTGTGGCTAATTAGCTCCGCCATGGTTGCGCCAAATTTATCATAGACACACAATTTTGTTACATTTGCTACAATTAACACTAAATTCCGCCTCTTTTCTCTCCTTTATTGACCAATGCCCCCCCCCCCCCCCCCGTCAGACTCGGCCGCGCATCATACACTACATACGTCCATCTGTCAGGAGCTGCAATTTTTGTTTACATTTAATTTACCGTTCATTAATACTAATTAGTATAAAAAAGAACATTTCCCCCTGTGAGTTCCAAATTTGCGTCCGCTCCCCAACCCCGCAAGAAAACGACTCAACGAATCCAATAAGTAAATGTCAAAGGAAGTCTAAATAACCACGTAAAGGTCGGGCGGCGGTGAGCGGGTTTACTTATGAGGACCGTGGGAATTGGGGCGTCATCACGATGCGATCACAAGACAACTCCTCCAGAACTAACGAGGCAGGGGCGGCACTGATCCTTTGTTGCGGTACGGGTCGCGCTGCTAATTGATACTCAACGCCTTCCTCTAGCCGTGCTGGTGAGGCTGGCTGGGCAGGAAGGAGTTAAGGCTGGATGCAGGGGTATGTGCGCAGTAAGCTGCTTTAGCGGATCCTACCACAACCCTAATTTAAAATTCATAAATGCTAATCCTCCATAATTTACGGTTTAAGAAGCAGCCCCACTCACAGGCCCCGTGGCTACAGCTCTGTCAGAGTAATTATGCCGCCAAGCTGAAATTGGACTACTAACTGAGACTTTAAACGGGGGAAGGAAATCCTCTTCGCTGGCAGCTTACCCAATTATTCCAAATAAGCAAACAGATTAGTGAGTAATTTTCCAGTTAAATCTGGTGAATGGCGCCCGGATTGTGCGCTAAATATTCAGAAGTAAATAGATTCAAGATGAAATGTTCCTTTTTTCAGGCTTCGTTTCATGTCTATTCAGCCACTTTTTTTTCTCCCCCTCTCATTCTGATCCTCATTGAAGACATGTAACAGTATCGGGTCTCAGGCGATCACAAGCTGCGCCATTCGCTTTGCCTCGTACCGGGGGTCATGCTGCAGGTGCGTGAAGTTAAACTTCTGCAAACGCGGCTGATGGGGAATGTGTCGCCGCTACTAGAGGCGAGGGAAGTCATCTGCGGGCGCTTTATGGCGTGACGTCAAGGCCGGGAGGAAAAACGTCAACCATCAGCAGAAGGACAGTGTTTGAATTTTGGAATTTTTGTGTTTTTAAGGGCCGTTCCGCCCGTGATCTCAGATCAGTTTGATCCCTCAATTTTGGTGGATCAACCTTGTTGATGTAAGTTAAACTGGTGAAATCCAAGATGGCGGATAGCCTAACAGGCTTTTCAAGGGTGGTGAAATTACTCGCACATTTCCTGCTGGTGGCAGCCATGTTTTTGCTATCTCTCTGAATGCTGGGACGATCACCTGACTGCAGTAACCAATCACATTTCTTCCAGGTTGAACCTTTGAGCGCAGATCACTTGAACTAAGTTTTGCAAATCTTAGATCAAAACGTGTCGGTGCAACTGTCCTAGATCAACAGCGATCGCACTTTCCCTGAACCGGGACCCCAGCATGGTTGGCGCAGCGGGCCTAGGGGCTAATTCACACGGGGATGTGATTGCATAAATATGCTGCGTACTCGCGCAACTGAAAATCGCTTACTCATATTTCGCCCGCTCCGGTGGGGTTTTGTGCACAGAAGGGCCCGTGTATTTGCTGGCCTATTGCAGTGCATAATATGGACCAAAATAGGGCGTGCCGCAGATATATTCATGGGATCGAACATCGCGTGTAAAAAGCCGCTCGTGTAAACAAACCCACTGAAATCAACGTGTTCTATTCACTGCGTAATATGCCCACAAATACACCCGTGTGAAGGAGACCCTCATCAGCAGCCGGACCCTCCTGTCAGTCTTACTGCTGTGCCATTATAGGAGAGTGGCATCACTGCGGGCGATCCGCCGATGATGGCATTACACGACAGAGGCAGTTTGAGTGTTGGCTGCGCCCCCCTGCCGCCCCCCGGGGCCTGATGAATGTGACATTGTAGCAAAGACTGAAGGATTCCTCCTTGTTGGGAATGTGGAAATGCAATATTGTTTATAAAGAGTTACTTATTGCAACATATTGTGTCATGTGACCGCTGCAGCCTCTGGGAATGGCTGATGAGTGAAGAAGTGCTTTACAGCCCCTGACTGGCACTTCACCTTACAGGAAAATGATAAATCGGTGGAGTGTGAGATGCGACTGGTTGTCGGTAAATGGGGACTCCAGGGGTGGAGGCGACGCTGGTCAGAGGGCAGCTAACTTATCAGTCTGTCTGGCGTCATTGAGAGAGGAAGCAGCTCGTTTCTCCTGTTTGTGTACATCAGGGAGGAACAGTAACTAACTTTTCTTCCCGATTCTTTCTCTTCTTGTGCATATTAGTGGGGGGGGGGGGGGGGGGTGAAGCAGCGAACGCCTCCGTAGGGCTCACTTGGACGAGCGTGGTTTTAGCGCAGTATAGGCACGTGAAAAGATTGCGGCTATACTATAGTGCGAACGGGCGATTTCCAGTTATTAACGCTCAGGCTTAATAAGCAGTGAAATCCGCGTTCACACGGTCGGGAGCTGCGAGGTGCGTGTTATTCTGCGCCCATAGAAGCCCATGGAAACTCCTGCGCAGCTCGCACTGAAGATAGGTCAGGTCCTGTCGGCTCTTGCAGCACGGACCTTAGATGCCAGGATTGTAGCCCCGCATGTCCTGTCTTTGTTAGGTGCGAGCTTTTTGCGCATCCTTCATGTGAACGCTCATATAGGAAACCGTTGGTTTTATCAGACACAATCTTTTCACCCACCTATACTGCGGTAAATCCGCGCTCGTGTGGACAAGCCCTTATGTGGATACATCAGTGATGGAGGAAGTAGCTAACTTCTTCTTGGGCATGTCAACGAGGAGGGAAGTAGCTGCCTAAGGGCGCATTCACACAAACGTATATCGGATCCGTTTTCACGCCGAGCCGATATACGTCGTCCTCATCTGCAGGGGGGGGGGGGGAGGATGGAAGAGCCAGGAGCAGGCCCTGAGCTCCCGCCCCCTCTCTGCCTCCTCTCCGCCCCTCTGCACTATTTGCAATGAAAGGAGGCAGAACAGGGGCGGGGCTAAGTTTAGAGAATTAGCCCCGCCCCTGTTCCCCCTCTCCCCATTGCAAATAGTACAGAGAGGTGGAGAGGAGGCAGAGAGGGGGCGGGAGCTCAGTGCCTGCTCCTGGCTCTTCCATCCCCCCCCCTGCAGATGAGATCGACGTATATCGGCTCGGCGTAAATACCGAGCCGATATATGTTCGTGTGAATGCACCCTTAGGCAGCTACTTCCCTCCTCCACCTTAGGGTGGACACTCACTTGCGATTTTTTTTTTTCCCTGCGATGCGACAGCGATGATTATGAAACCAATGATTTTCAATGGTTTCAACTCATTTGCGATTTTTCAGTAAAGCTTCGCATTGCAGAGAAGAAATCTGTGATATCGCTCAGTGATTCCAATGGGGCAGGCAGCAGCGCTGGCCCAATTGAAAACATAGGGAGTATATCGCGGACTTCTGCCACAGCTGTGACAGCTGTGGCAGAAGTCCAGGATGCTATCCCATTGCTTTCAATGGGGTCAGCGCTGCTGCCGGCCCCATTGAAAGCAGTGGTTTTGAGGCAACCCCCGCAGCATGATTTTGGGGAAGGGCTTGAAATATAAGCCCTTCCCAGAAAATCATCCCTAGCCAGTGAAAAAAACAAAACAGAACTTTACTCACCTCTCCACCGCTCAGACGCGTCCTCTTGGCTGGCTCCCCTGGACTGCTGCCAGCACTTTCAGCAGGCAGAGATGTAAAAATCCCCGCCTCCTGAAAGGACTGTGCTGATTGGCTGAGCACTAAGCCAATTACAGGCAGCGCTTAGCTATTCATCGATGGGGTTCATATTCATGGGAGAATTGTGAGTCTTGCAACGCACCAAACTGACGTGAGATTCTCGGCCGCACGAAACCAACCTTATAGAGAACTTTTTCTACTGTTGTTGCAGGACAATAATATGGTGTTCCGGGACAATATCGCACCTCACCCAGGAGAAGGGCCCGGACGCTCCAGAACCCAAATCACTTGGTAAATAGATTCCAAATATTTCAATCATCTACAGTGCGAGTCGTGTTGGCACCTCAGCTCACCGGACTCCGCGCCGCGGCCGTCATTACTGCGAAATGAGGGAAATAATCACTACATGGTGGGAAGCTGTATCTGTATTAATGGCAGACGTGTATCATGGAGGGAATTCAGCGTCTTCCCTCCTGACGAGGACACATACTGGAAGGCGGCAGAATGTAATCAGGTCCAGGTGAATATTGATATGGATGATGGTCACAGCAAGAAGCAATATGAAGTCTGTCCGATGTGATCTCTCTGGGGGGCGCTCTTATCAGCCGCGCTCACGTGTCACAAGCTGTCGCCCCGGTAAGTGTTACCTTCATGTTTAGTCTTTATTTTTCCATCGATCACATGATATTCTGCACATCTGTCATTTCTATAAAATCACAGGAAACTCTAAGCAGATGAAGCGCGGCAGCGGCGGCCCACGTCCTGTCACCGCGTCCTGTCACCGCGTCCTGTCACTGCGCTTCACAATCTCACTTGTTTTTTTTTTTCCTCTTGGAAAGAATACAATTTACCAAAAAATAAATAAAATCCAATTGTGGGGAGCGAAGTCCATTTATTCTGTAAGAGTGAAGGAGTCATCCAGAACTCCCATCCATCATGGTGGATGAAGCGAATTCACTGCGGTAACACAAGCAATACAATGTTTCATATTCACAGTGACCTCTTCCCCCGTGCCGACAGCCACCATCTTGGCGTGCGATGAAGCGTGCGCTATATGCGAGCCGAACTCCTCTGAAGAAAGAGCCGGCTGGACGATATGGGAGATTATAAAACACGACTCGTATCTGGATGCGATGAGCTGCTCGTCACATCGCTGCTCACTGGAAAGAGGAGTCATTCTGTACCCGATGGCAGAACCGCTACGGAAGACCTCAATGTGCGACGCTCACAGGGCCGTAGATTAGAGAGATTATTGTATGACTGACCGAACGTCATCAATGAACACTCCGATCAATAGTCAGCGAGGAAGAAACGGCGAGGTCTGGAGGAGATTCATACAAAGCATCTAAATGTTACTACTAAGATGGCAACAAAGTGTAAATAACAACATAAATAGATACAAATGTGTAATAATATGACTGGATGTATGGGGCCATTTACAGTGTAGTACAATGTCCGGGCTCATTCACGCCCCCGTATGCATTAAACGCTTTGTGTATTACGCAGCTCTTACTGCCGTGGGGGTCGGCGGTGAGCCGGCCGTCGCTGTGTATGGCAGCCATTGTGCACCGCCATGACACTGTATCTCACAAACGCCGTCATGTGACTAGTATCGTCTTTAATTCTTTGCTGTCTCTTAGTGGCGTTGTGTATTAAATGCTGCAGATATGCAATGAATTACATATGTAGAGCGTGTAATATGCAACCCATAGAGAACAAAAGAGCTGTACGCGTGATACATGGTAAAATAGAGCACGCTGCCTTCTTTTTCACGCGTATATTATGTGCAATGTGTATACGCAAATCTGAATGGATCAATAAAAACCAATGTATTTCCATTGACTCTATTTACAGCGTATTACATGGTGATATTACGTTTGTGTGAATGAGCCCTAATAATGTACAGACACGTCATCATTCATTATACGTTAATTATATATATAGTCACTTTTAGATCCCTCCGTTCCTTATTAGAGACTCTGGCCCTTAGAGGATGTTAGCTCTGCCCCAGTCCCGCCCCTCCCATTGCAAACAGTGGCGAGGGGCGGAGTGGGACAGCCTATATCGGTCGGGCATGAAAACCCCCCCATATGCGCATGTCGGAATAAGCCCTCATCATGTGGGATAAACATTGTGATACTTTACTAGTTTGGTCTTTCTCGCTATTGTACACACTGATACCAAATATGGGGGGGTTTAATTGTTTAATTTTTTTAATGGCTAAAAAGATGGGGTTGAACTTTTAATATATATTTTTTTTTTACTGTTACAAAAACGTAAAAAAAAATTTTTTACACTTTTAATTAGGTTCCACAGGGGACTGGAACTTGTGGTCATCGCTTATACTATATACTGTAATACTTCAGTATTGCAGTATATAGTGAATTTTTATGCTGCTTTGGGCTGGGCTTGATAGGCATCTCTGTGTGGCAGCCCTGGGAGCCTCCAGTAGGTTCTAGGCTGCCATGCTAGCCCATCAGCACCATCCTAGTCAGCTGCGGGGGTTACCAATGGGCTGCTGGAAGTGATTCCCCTTCCTACTGAATGTTTACACATGTGGTCAGCTTTAACCATGGCATCTAAACAGTTAACTGCCATGATCAGAGCTCACGCCAATCAGTGACCAGCAGCTGCCACCTATAAGAACCTGTTGATAGCCATGGGGTACGGAGCGGACACGGCCGCAGGACATTTATATGTGCCAGCAGGCCTGAAGTGGTTAATGGGGCACCTCACCCTCCTGGCACACGGCTGCCCTGATTCGATGTGTTTTTCCGTCACATTGAATCATTTTTGGAGGATTTTATAATTAATGGGAACCTCGTTAAATTGTAACCTGCGCGGCTCCTGACGATGACGGGCGTCAGGCTGTGCGCTACATGATAGCTGCTATCGTTCATTATCTCGCCGTGCGGAGTTTATTCGGGGTGAGATGTGGGTGATGTTATGGCAGCGACTTCTCCATCACTCCACCTGATAGGAGAGAACGCACGGCCTGAAAAGGATCTCGGAGACACATGTCACATCCCGTCAGTCACCTCTGTAAACAGTAAACAATGGAACAAGATGATACAATGTAACAGTGTCAGAACAACATATACATGACATCCATCACAGCCTTAAAGGGGAACTCCATGACAACGCCCACGTCCCACAATACACTGCTCACCCCAGGTGATCCCTGTGCAGCCATTCGGGTGTGAAAATTAATGCAATAGTTGTGGCCAGAGTTATTGGGGCTCCTCCATAATGTTCTGTCTGTCTCATGTCAATGTCTTGTTTGTAGAGTGCATTTGGTTTATGTGGATGGGATGGTTGCAGGACTGAAAGGGTTAATGTCTGGTATGTTCTGTCTGGAAAATGTATCGTATTGTGTGTATCGTTTGTGGTCACGTGATGTTGGATGATATATGTGTTTGCAGAATGAAGGAGACAGGTCAGGGAGTCAAGAAGTGGGGTAGTCAGGAGGAGGAGTGAGTGAGTCCGCCACACAGATGCAGATTGGTCTGTGTGTGGAGCATGGAGGAGCCAGAGCGACGCCTTTGAGCTCAGCCTGGGCCTGTTAAACCCAGGAATCCTCGGTACTTCTGTTGAGTGCTGAGAGAGAAGAGAAGAGAGAGAGTGAGTGGAGAGTGTGAGTGAGTACCAGGAGTAACAGAGCCTACAGATAACTGGGACTGTGGATTGTACAATTACCCCCTGAGCCCCACTGACAGATTGGAAGTGTGAACTGGGATTTCTACAACTGTACAGCAACTGTTAATGACTTTATGGAACATTTAAGTAAATGGACAGGATCGACCGTTCACGGTTTTGTTCCCCAATATACTCTTCTAGTCTTAGACTACTT
Source organism: Eleutherodactylus coqui (assembly GCF_035609145.1). Taxonomy (NCBI): domain Eukaryota; kingdom Metazoa; phylum Chordata; class Amphibia; order Anura; family Eleutherodactylidae; genus Eleutherodactylus; species Eleutherodactylus coqui. The sequence goes on from NC_089847.1 coordinate 139,013,586, forward strand.
TATTCATTCGCAAGATCCAGCCCTGAGGAAGGAATGTTGGCATCACGAGTGACAACTGGATTTAAGGTAACCTCCGGTTACTACCCCTGTGATCTCCCCAAGCGGTAACATGGTCGGTCCCAAACCAGGGGAGGGTAAAAGGTAGAGGCCCGTGACAAGGCCTTTCTTTACTCTGCCCTCTCCTTGGTTGAAGGCCCGCTCCTTGGCTGAGGGCCGGCTCCTTGGCTAAGGGCCCGCTCCTTGGCTGACGGCCCGCTCCTCGGCTGAGGGCCCGCTTCTCGGACGCTGCACTATTTAGCTCTGCATGTGGGAAATGGTATTTTGTGCAGCCAGAAAACCCAGCAGTAACTCCAGTGAAAAGTGTTATCAGAACAAGGCGACGCGTTTCGCAGTCTCGGTCTGTCCTGATGGAGACGTCTCATCCCCGCAGCCGCAGGCGGCTCTGAGATCTCGTCTTATCATCCGCACTTCTCAATAAGTTTGAATATATGCAAAACACCAGGAGCAGAACTTAAGAAAATCCCGTTTTATACGGACAAGGCAACTGGGAGCGATCTTCCTGATAACCCACAGCAGAACTTAAAGGGGAACTCCACTCTGAACATCGTTACAACATTAGACATTTTTCTTTTACGTTCAATCGTTGCTCAGATCTTGAGTGAAATCATGTCTTAAAACACAGCACTCACATCCAGAGCTGCACTCACACATCATGTCTTATATCCCTGTCACAACCAGAAATGCTACATAATCTGTTATATACTCCAGTCACATTTAAAGCTGCATTAACAGTCCTAATTTTAAATCATGTCCTGTACTCTGGTCACTTCCAAAGCTGCTGTGACAATGCTTCCAGTTATCATTCAGTTCTGAATGTGATTGGAGCATAAGACATGCAGTAACAGCAGAATTATGAGTGCAGCTCTGGATATGACTGGAGAAATAGGCCTAATATAGCAGCAGAATTGTGATCAGCTTTGGATGCGACTAGAGTATAAGGTCCCTTTCACATATTAGGACACAGGATGCACCCAAATCTGCAGCTGCAGAATTCTATGCCAAAACCCACAGTTAGACTTTGATGCAGAATTGCAGCAGGTTTCAATTATTTTCAATTCCGCATGAAAATCCGCAGGTAGATGTGGATTTTGGTGCAGAATGTACTGTGGCTCGCGGTGCGCCCCGCATCCTAAATCCGGCCCGTGTGGAAGGTCCCTAAGACATGGGGTAGCAGCAGAAGTGTGAGCACAGCTCTGGGTGCTACTGAGTTACTGTATGAGGCTAACGTCTCATGGGCGAGCGCGATATCGGGCCGGGAATCACTCGCCAACATGCGATTTCGCCATATATGAAAGGCGTTTTTGTTTCGAAATCGCATCACTTTGGGGGAAAAGCGATCAGCCGTGGCGGAGGATGGCTGGGGTTCTCCCATTGTTTTCAAGGGGGTAACCTCGCTGGCCGCATTGAAAGCAAGGAGAGCTATGATGCGAGAGCGAGCAGAAGATGGCACGTGCCATGATTTGTTACCCGCCATTTAAAGCTGGCCTAAATCATCATACCACAAAACAATTGTGACTGCAGCTCTGGAAGCGACTAGAGTATAAGACATGTGACATCAGAATTGTGACTACAGCTCTGGAAGCGACTAGAGTATAAGGCATGTAATAGCAGAATTGTGACTGCAGCTCTGGATGCGACTAGAGTATAAGACATGTGACAGCAGAATTGTGACTACAGCTCTGGATGCGACTAGAGTATAAGACATGTAATAGCAGAATTGTGACTGCAGCTCTGGATGGAAATGTAGAGAAAAAAGTAACATAACAGCAGAAATAGGACCACAGAGCCACATGCGATTGTTATATAAGATATGATGTCACAGGTGATTTCCAGATGCAGCTCGGGATGTGAGTGGAGTTTGAGACATTAAAATCACAGCAGAATTGCGACTGCAGCTCTCGATAGAACGAACTGCAAGACATGATAAAACAACAAAGACTTGAGTGCAGCTTTAAATATGACTGCAGTATAAGATTGGATTTAAGTGCAGAATTATGATTGCAGCTCTTGCTTCTTCGGTGACAGACATTGTGTAGCAGTGAGACTGAAGGCACACGGCCGTGACTCCCGCTCCTCTACCGCCATAAAAAATGGTCTTGTAGAAATTGACAAACATTCCAAGATGGCTGCTAATAAAAACTCCGCCAAAGAAATGTGCGGCACAATGAGGGACGCGGCGTAGGGAATCCGCACACGTGTCACCATTATTACGCCGATGACATCACAGTCTGCACATATTTCCTTTATCGTCTTAATTCTTAAAAACAAGGCGCAGCTTCACGCCCGCGGCGACGGCGGCAGTACATGTTTCATTTCCCTATGGTGACAGTAAATGTCATCTGTTATGCGACGTCACGTTGCGAGCGGGAGGCGCGGGCGCTGTGCGCTGCTACTACCAGATAAATGTACAGTAATGAGGATGGAGATAAGCGGCTCTTATTATAGCATTAATTGCCCATTGTCAGATGTCCTTATGTTTCTCTTAATGAGCCGCTTCCAAATTAGTTTGTAATCTTATCAAACACTTTTGCTTTATTCTGTTTTACATGCAAGAAACTTTCTGTGATGATGGCGGCCGGAGCGGCAGAACTGCGAGGAGAAACTCGCCAAATTAAAAAATCATTAAAAGATCAGTCCCTGACTTGTCCTCCCTTATGGAGTCTCTAAATTCTGTACCAACCATTTAGTGACCCCCATGTATTACACTACAGAGCTGCACTCACTATTCTGCTGGTGGAGTCACTGTGTACATACATTGCTTATCCTGTACTGATCCTGAGTTACATCCTGTATTATACTGCAGAGCTGCACTCACTATTCTGCTGGTGGAGTCACTGTGTACATACATTACTTATCCCGTACTGACCCTGAGTTACATCCTGTATTATACTCCAGAGCTGCACTCATTATTCTGCTGTGGAGTCAGTGTGTACATGCATTACTTATCATGTACTGCTCCTGAGTTACATCCTGTATTATACTGCAGAGCTGCACTCACTATTCTGCTGCTGGAGTCACTGTCTATATACATTACTTATCCTGTACTGATCCTGAGTTACATCCTGTATTATACTGCAGAGCTGCACTCACTATTCTGCTGGTGGAGTCACTGTATACATACATTACTTATCCTGTACTGCTCCTGAGTTACATCCTGTATTATACTCCAGAGCTGCACTCACTATTCTGCTGGTGGAGTCACTGTCTATATACATTACTTATCCTGTACTGCTCCTGAGTTACATCCTGTATTATACTGCAGAGCTGCACTCACTATTCTGCTGGTGGAGTCACTGTGTACATACATTACTTATCATGTACTGCTCCTGAGTTACATCCTGTATTATATTCCAGAGCTGCACTCACTATTCTGCTGGTGGAGTCACTGTGTACATATATTACTTATCCCGTACTGCTCCTGAGTTACATGCTGTATTATACCCCAGAGCTGCACTCACTATTCTGCTGCTGGAGTCACTGTGTACATACATTACTTATCCTGTACTGCTCCTGAGTTACATGCTGTATTATACCCCAGAGCTGCACTCACTATTCTGCTGGTGGAGTCACTGTGTACTTACATTACTTATCCTGTACTGCTCCTGAGTTACATGCTGTATTATACCCCAGAGCTGCACTCACTATTCTGCTGGTGGAGTCACTGTATACATACATTACTTATCCTGTACTGCTCCTGAGTTACATCCTGTATTATACTCCAGAGCTGCACTCACTATTCTGCTGGTGAAGTCACTGTGTACATACATTACTTATCCTGTACTGTTCCTGAGTTACATCCTGTATTATACTCCAGAGCTGCACTCACTATTCTGCTGGTGATGTCACTGTGTACATACATTACTTATCCTGTACTGATCCTGAGTTACATCCTGTATTATACTCCAGAGCTGCACTCACTATTATGCTGGTGGAGTCACTGTGTACATACATTACTTATCCTGTACTGATCCTGAGTTACATCCTGTATTATGCTACAGAGCTGCACTCACTATTCTGCTGGTGGAGTCACTATCAGTGCCATTCTGAGACCCCCTCATAATAATTGTGCCTCTCAGTGACTCCTCGTAGTAATAGTGCCCCTCTGAGGCCCCCTCACAGTAATAGTGCCCTTCCATGACCCCTCACAGTAATAGTGCCCCTCAGTGATCCTCACAGCAAAAGTGCCCATTAGTGACCCTTTGTAGTAATAGTGCCCCTCAGTGACCCCCTGCAGTTATAGTGATTTTCTATGACCCCTTGCAGTAATAGTGAACCTCAGTGAATCCTCCCAGGAATACTGCCCCTCCATGAACCCTCACAGCAATAGCGCCCCTCAGTGACCCTTAACAGTAATAATGTCTCTCCATGACCCCTCAAAGTAGTAGTGTCCCTCAGTAACCCTTCACAGTAATAGTGCCCCTCAGTGACCCCCCCCCCGCAGTAATAGTGCCCCTCAGTGACCCCCTCACAGTAATAGTGTCCCTCAGTGACTCCTCGCAGTAATAGTGCCCCTCAATAACCCTTCACAGTAATAGTGCCCCTCAGTGACCCCCCCCGCTGTAATAATGCCCCTCTGAGAGCCCCTCACAATAACAGTGCTTCTCAGTGACTCTTTGCAGTAATATTGCCCCTCAGTGATCCCTTGCAGTAATAGTGCCCCTCCAAAACCCCTTACAATAATAGTGGCCCTTATTAAAATCCTTGCAGTAATAGTGCCCCTTAGTGACCCCTCACAGTAATAGTGCCCTTCAGTGACCACCTCGCAGTAATAGTGCTCGTCTGAGACCCCCTCACAATAATAATGCTCCTCTGTGATTTTTTTGCAGTAATAGTGCCCCTCCAAGAGCCCCTCACAATAATAGTGGCCCTCAGTAAAATCCTCACAGTAATAGTGCCCCTCAGTGACCCCTCGCAGTAATAGTGCCCCTCAGTGACCCCTCGCAGTAATAGTGCCCCTCAGTGACCCCTCACAGTAATAGTGCCCCTCAGTGACTCCTTGCAGAAATAGTGACCCTCAGTAATGCCTTGCAGTAATAGTGCCCCTCCGTGAACCCCTCCACAGTAACAGTGACTTTCTTTGACCCCTCCCAGTAATAGTACCCCTCAGTGACTCCTTGCAGTAATAGCGCCCCTCAGTGACTCCCTGCAGTAAAAATGCCTCTCCGAGACCCCTCACAATAATAGCGCCCCTCAGTGACTCCTCGCAGAAATAATGCCCCTCAGTAACCCCTCACAATAATAGTGCCCCTCAGTGACCCCTTGCAGTATTAGTGACCCTCAGTTATTCCTTGCAGTAATAGTGCCCCTTTATAACCCCTTGCAGTAACAGTGCCCCTCCTTGACCCTTCCCAGTAATAGTGCCCCTCAGAGATCCCTCGCAGTAATAGTGCCCCTCGGAACCCCCCCCTCACAATAATATTCCCCCTCAGTGACTCCTTGCAGTAATAGCGCCCTTCAGTGACTCCTCGCAGTAATAGTACACCTCCGAGACCCCCTCACAATAACAGTGCCCCAATTTGACCCCTCGCAGTAATAGTGCCCCTCAGTAACTTCTCACAGTAATAGCGCCCCTCAGTGACTCCTCGCAGTAATAGTGCCCCTCGATGACTCCACACAGTAATAGTGCACCTCCATGAAACCCTCAAAGTAATAGTGCCCCTCAGTATCCCTTCACAGTAATAGTGCCCCTCAGTGACCCTTCACAGTAATAGTGCCCCTCAGTGACCTCCTCACAGTAATAGTGTTCCACAGTGACTCCCTCACAGTAAGTAAAATCCTCGCAGTAATAGTGCCCCTCCGTGACTCCTTGCAGTAATAGTGGCCCTCAGTGACGCCTCGCAGCAATAGTGCTCGTCCGAGACCCCCTCACAATAATAATGCTCCTCGGTGATTCCTTGCAGTAATAGTGCCCCTCCGAGAACCCCTCCACAGTAACAGTGCCTTTCTTTGACCCCTCCCAGTAATAGTACCCCTCAGTGATTCCTTGCAGTAATAGTGCCTCTACGAGACCCTTCACAATAATTGTGCCCCTCAGTGACCCCTTGCAGTAATAGTGCCCCTCAGTGGCTCCTCACAGTAATAGTGCCCATCAGTGACCCCTTGCAGTAATAGTGCCCCTCAGTAATCCCTTGCAGTAATAATGCCCCTCAGTGGCTCCTCGCAGTAATATTGCCCATCAGTGAACCCTTGCAGAAATAGTGTCCCTCCATGACCCCTCGCAGTAATAGTGCCTCTCACAGTAATAGCGCCCCTCAGTGGCCCTTAACAGTTATAGCATCCCTCAGTGACCCCTTGAAGTTATAATGCCCCTCCGAGACCCCCCTCACAGTAAAAGTGTCCCTCTGTGACCTCTTACAGTAATAGTGCCCCTTAGTGTCTCCTCGCAGTAATAGTGCCCCTCCATGACCTCTCACAGTAATAGTGACCTCTTACAGTAATAGTGCGCCTTAGTAACCCTTTGCAGTAATAGTGCCCCTCAGTGACTCCTCACACTAATAGTGCCCCTCAGTGACTCCTCACACTAATAGTGCCCCTCAGTGACCCCTTGCAGCAATAGTGACCCTCAGTGACTTCTCGCAGTAATAGTGCCCCTCGGTGAGCCCTCGCAGTAATAGTGCCCCTCAGTGTTGCCTCACAGTAATAGTGTCCCTCAGTGACCCCTCGCAGTAATAATGTTCATCCGAGACCCCTTCACAATAATAATGCTCCTCAGTGATTCCTTGCCATAATAGTGCCCCTCTGAGACCCTCTCACAGTAATAGTGCCCCTCCGAGACCCTCTCACAGTAATAGTGCCCCTCAGTGACTCCTCACAGTAATAGTGCCCCTCTTTGACCCCTCCCAACAATAGTGCCCCTTAATGATTCCTCGCAGTAATAGTGCTCCTCAGTGACTCCCTCACAGTAATAGTGCCCCTCAGTGACCTCCTCACAGTAATAGTGCCCCTCAGTGACCTCCTCACAGTAATAGTGCCCCTCAGTGACCTCCTCACAGTAATAGTGCCCCTCAGTGACTCCTCCCAGTAATAGTGCCCCTCAGTGACCTTCTGCCAGTAATAGTAGTCCTCAGTGACTCCCTCACAGTAATAGTGCCCCTCAGTGACCTCCTCACAGTAATAGTGCCCCTCAGTGACCTCCTCACAGTAATAGTGCCCCTCAGTGACCTCCTCACAGTAATAGTGCCCCTCAGTGACCTCCACACAGTAATAGTGCCTCTCAGTGAGGTCCTCACAGTAATAGTGCCCCTCAGAGACCTCCTCACAGTAATAGTGCCCCTCAGTGACCTCCTCACAGTAGTAGTGTCCCTCAGTGACTCCCTCACAGTAATAGTGCCCCTCAGTGACGTCCTCACAGTAGTAGTGCCCCTCAGTGACCTCCTCACAGTAATAGTGCCCCTCAGTGACGTCCTCACAGTAATAGTGCCCCTGTGTGACTCCTCGCAATAATAGTGCTCATCAGTGACCCCTTGCAGTAATAATGCCCCTCAGTGACCTCCTCACAATAATAGTGCCCCTCAGTGACCGTCTCACAGTAATAGTGTCCCTCAGTGACCTCCTCACAGTATTAGTGTACCTCAGTGATCCCCTCACAGTAATAGTGCCCCTCAGTGACTCCTTGCAATAATAGTGCCCCGCACAGTAATAGCGCCCCCTCAGTGGCCCTTAACAGTTATAGCATCCCTCAGTAACCCCTCGCAGTTATAATGCCGCTCTGAGACCCTCTCACATTAAAAGTGTCCCTCTGTGACCCCTAACAGTAATAGTGCCCCTCAGTGACTCCTCGCAGTAATAGTGCCCCTCAGTGACCTCCTCACAGTAATAGTTACCCCTTACAATAGTAGTGCACCTTAGTAACCCTTTGAAGTAATAGTGCCCCTCAGTGACCCCCCACAGTAATAGTGCCACTCAGTGACTCCTGACAGTAATAGTGCCCCTCAGTGACCCCTTGCAGCAATAGTGCCCCTCAGTGACTCCCCACAGTATTAGTGCCCTTTCGAGCCCCCCTCACAGTAATAGTGTCCCTCAGTGACTCCTCGCAGTAATAGTGCCCCTCAGTAACCCCTCACAGTAATAGTGCCCATCAGTGACCTTCTCACAGTAATAGTGCCCCTCAGTGACCCCTTGCAGCAATAGTGCCCCTCAGTGACTCCCCATAGTATTAGTGCCCTTTCGAGCCCACCTCACAGTAATAGTACCACTCAGTAACCCCTCACAGTAATAGTGCTCATCAGTGACCCCTTGCAATAATAGTGCCCCTCAGTGACCCCTCGCAGTAATAGTGCTGCTCAGTAACCTCTCACAGTAATAGTGCCCCTCAGTGACCCCATGCAGTAATACTGCCCATCAGTGACCCATTGCAGTAATAGTGCCCCTCAGTGACCTCCTCACAGTAATAGTGCCCCTCAGTGACCCCTTGCAGTAATAGTGCCCCTCAGTGACCCCTCGCAGTTATAATGCCCCTCCGAGAACCCTTCACAGTAAAAGTGTCCCTCTGTTACCTTTCACAGTGTCCCTCTGTTACCCTCAGTGACCCCTCGCTGTAATAGTGCCCTTGCAGGTCACAGCTCTTTAATAATGCGCCTTCAATGACAATGTCTCCTTCTATGCAATAAACTAAAAAAAAAAAACCCCGTCCCCACTTCTGCTCCCCCCACCCCTCCGGTCGTTGTCCTCCTGTCCCCTGCATATTCTGGGTAGTGCGATCACATAATAGGATTGCTTTGACCAATCTTCGACCTCATCATTGCTGTATATAGGGCCAATAATAGGCTGCAGCAGTCATGAGCTAGGTGTCCTGTGATTGCATTACCCAGCATGCACCAGTTGAGCAAGGGGAGCAAAAGCAGAATAGGCTGATTTTTTTATTCCATCCCATGCCCCTGTGGGACGAGTCTCCTGCCTCCTGGACGGAGGGACAGACCCCAAAATACAGGACTGTCTCGCCGAATCTGGAGCGGTTGCGAGAAAAGGGCACCTCTGTTACCAAGTGTCTCCGGGGAGCTCCGCCCTAACGCTATATGTAAAGTAATGGTGACACGTTGGGACCCTGTCGTCATCATCATCGTTGTCAGATTGTCCCCTTCCGCAGCTCCTTCCCTCGCCTTTAATCTCCTGAGTATATTCCAGCCGCCCTGGAAGGAGCAGCCGCCTCGTCTCCGCGTTTACTTGGCTTAAGGGAGCAGCAGGAGGCTCAATAGACGGATCCCGTAATGATGCTTTAATGAATTTCTTTACTCGGTGAGATCGCTCTATTGCGCGGCGTTCGCTTTCTTCATAAGAGGAAGTAATTTGCAGCGATCTCGTTACATAAGAGTCCTGAGTGAGTCCTCAGCCTGACACCAGAATATTTACACGCTGGAGGAGTCCGCCTTATTACTACGGGAAAAACCTGCAAATTGCCGCCGTACATTAGAGCGGCGGAGGCGGAATCGCTGATGGCAGCTCACTATCAGCGCTTTTAAATGATGCCTCAAATTAACTCACAAACATAAAGTTTTGGGAACGTCGCTGTTACATTCCTGAGGTTCTCCGTACAGGGCAGTGCGGTAATTGAATTATCCTCAGTGAAGGGGGAGCAAAAAATTGCAGGGTTTAAGGTTCGGTTACCCCGTGCGCCAAAGCGGCGTGCGCTAATGTAACAGGCGGGTTGTATAACTGACTCTCTGTGGATAGACAGTAAACACGACGCGTCGCTGTGTTATTGTTACGGTTTTACCTTGTAGTTTATATAACGCCATCGTGCTGACGGACGGGGCCGTGCGGCGCTATCTGTGACCTTAACATGATGGCGATCTCTTCTGGGGATTTTTTATTTCCAGGATTGACAAAAAGAAGGTGTAAAATGAAAAACCTTTCCGTACAGCGACCGCGACAGCGATGATGAAGATATCGATGGGCGCACTTGTCATTACATGAATATCGGATACAGAGAGCGGCGGCAGTCACAGGGGTCCCCCGGCGTGTCGTCTGGCACAACATGGCCCTGGTGAATAATTCCAGTGTTGTACTGCTGGTAGTGGCATCACCCCTGGGGTCGGTGAGCGCCTGTCCGGAATGGCGCTGAATTTAAGGCTTCGTATATTCGATTTTTCTAAATTTGATGCAACTTAGATGTTTCTGTAGATAAAATCAGAAATCCTCTAATGTCCTTGAAGATGGATGTATTCAGTGCAGGCGCATGATCACTGGAGCAGGGGTCTCCGAATGCCCCCCTAACCTCCTTGGGCCTGATGTTCATCAATACCACTCTACGCAAGATGATGCAAGACATTTTACCCACTTAACACATGAAGAAAAGCACATACAGAATGGGAGGAATTGGGCTAAGCAGCAGCGCATGTGAAAAAGACTTGGGTATACTAATAGATCATAGACTGAACATGAGTCAACAATGTGATGCAGCAGCCAAAAAGGCAAACACAATTCTGGGATGTATTAAGAGAAGCATAGAGTCTAGATCACATGAGGTAATTATCCTCCTCTACTCTTCCTTAGTCAGACCTCATCTGGAATACTGGGTCCAGTTCTTGGCCCCCCACTTTAAAGAAGACAGAGATAAACTGGAGCAAGTTCAGAGAAGAGTTACCAAGATGGTGAGCGGTCTGCAAATCATGTCCTATGAGGAACGGTTAAAGGATCTGGGAATGTTTAGCAGAAGAGAAGGCTGAGAGGAGACTTAATAGCCGTCTACAAATATCTGAAGGGCTGTCACAGTGCAGAGGGATCAGCCCTATTCTCATCTGTACAAGGAAAGACTAGAAGAAATGGGATGAAACTCAAAGGGAGGAGACACAGATTAGATATTAGACAGTGAGGGGGGATCAATGAGTGGAACAGGTTACCACGGGAGGTGGGGAGTTCTCCTTCAATGGAGGTGTTCAAACAAAGGCTGGACAAATATCTGTCTCGGATGATTTAGTGATCCTGCACTGAGCAGGGGGTTGGACCGATGACCCCGGAGGACCCGATGACCCCGGTGGACCCGATGACCCCGGAGGTTCCTTCCTTTTCTACAATTCTAGGATTCTATAGGACTGTTTTTGCTCACAGAGGATTATCTACACTAGATACAACTGTAACAAACCCTCAGCTGGGAGAACTATTAGGTCAAGATGGGGTTTCAGCCTTTGTACATAAACAAGCACTCCATATTCACTGACAAGGAGCAGAGATCTTGAACACGATGAAAAAGAGAAATGCAAAGTCTATTAGAAAGTCATTATACGGTGATTAAGTCCTTTAAGAAATGTTCCTCAACAACTCTTCTCCCCCCTGAAAAGCCACAGAGAACCTCACTAAGACCGCAGCAACAAAACCCGCACCAAAACTGGATTTTGTGTGTAAATGCAACAAATTTGCTGTAAATTTCAGCCCCTCATTTGAAGAAGTGAAATCTAATCAGAAAATCTGCAGCACAAACCCGCATAAAGTCCAAAAGTGCATCTCGTGTAATGGTGTGGAGAGTATCCTGAGAATGGCGCGATCAGAGGAAACAACCAGCAAATGGGGATCCTGCGGAAACAACTCATCCCTGAAAGGGGTCGGAGGAGGATGTCAGGAATCGTTCTGACCAACAGGCTGCACAGTCAGCTGAATACAACGCTGGGGCTCCAACTAACGTGTCCGAACGCACAACTCGCTGTTCCTCCGCACGGATGGTATAACAGCGGGCGGCCAGTTCCAGCGCCATTGTGTCTAAGAGAAACAGAAAGACTCAAGCGGGCAAAAGAGCGCAAAACTTGTATCACTGAGCAGCGGGAAAACATCTCCTGGTCAGATGGATGCAGATTTATGTTGCTGATGGAGGTCAGAATTTGGCGCAAGCAGCATGAATTGCTGACCCCTTCCTGCCAGACTGGTGGAGGTGCAGTAATGGGGCGGGGAAGGTGTTCTTGGCGCTCCGGGGGCCTCTGATACCTGTGGATGGACGCCATCATTAATTGTTGTACTGAAGGCCAAAGCAGCTCGGGGGCACCTCTAGACGGGGGTCTAATAAGGTGGCGTTCAGTGGATGCATCTATTATAGCGCTGCGGAATACTTTGGTGCTTTACAAATAAGGTCTCATTATCTCATCTTTTCTGCTCTGCCAGGTAAGCAGTCAGTAGACGGTGCGCTCGGAGCCCCGCTGCCTGCCAGCTGCTCCCCCTTTATTGTGACAGGGGGTAATTATGTTGTCAGTCATCTCATCACTCCGAGGATAATTGTTCGGGAAGACGATTGTTATTGACGGGACAATTTTAGAGTCAGACTGTCACGTCAAGGAAAAGATACCTCTGCGTCCTCTGACAACACTGCCTGTCAGGTACATAATGTGGGGTTAGCTGCTGTAATGCACATATTTCCATCCTACATACACTGACAGAAGTATGTGCCCCCCGCAGTCCGGCGTGGTCAGGTGATGTGTGAGCGTCAGGTATACGGCCTCCTGCGGTATCGCTGCGTGTTTTTAACACGATTGTCGATGGGAATTTCTAATGTTAAAAACACAAAACTCACAAAACATCAACTTTAGATGCGTTTATAACATTAGAAAGTCCCATCGACAGTCAAGTTAAAAAAAATGCAGCAATAAAGAAACGCAAGTGTGCAGGAGCCTACGGGGGGAGAGTGAGTGAAATCACATGATAATCCAATCAATGATTCTCAATGTCTTCATTCTCATTCGTGATGTTTTCACTGTAATCTTGCATCGCAAAAGACAATGGGTAATATCATCGACTGTCGTCATTGGGGCCGGCGGCAGCAGTACTAGCCCCATTAAAAACAATAGGGAGAGCATTGTGCTCCCCTGACACAGCTGTGACAGCTATGGCAGGGGATTCCTTCACCAGGCATGTACTGAATATAATCATGTATGTATAGCTGGTATAAGTTATACCAGCATGCTCTATATAACTATATAAAAGACGTATAACTTATACCAGCTGTACATATATGATTATATACAGGAGATACCCAGGTTATACCAGCATGCTCCATATCACTATATACAGGAGATGTATAACTTATACCAGCTGTACATATATAATTATATACAGGAGATACCCAGGTTATACCAGCATGCTCCATATCACTATATACAGGGAGATGTATAACTTATACCAGCTGTACATATATAATTATATACAGGAGATACCCAGGTTATACCAGCATGCTCCATATCACTATATATAGGAGATGTATAACTTATACCAGCTGTACATATATAATTATATACAGGATATACCCAGGTAATACCAGCATGCTCCATATCACTATATACAGGATGTATAACTTATACCAGCTGTACATATATAATTATATACAGGGGATCCCCAGGTTATACCAGCATGCTCCATATCACTATATACAGGAGATATATAACTTATACCAGCTGTACATGTATAATTATATACAGGAGACACCCAGGTTATACCAGCATGCTCCATATCACTATATACAGGATGTATAACTTATACCAGCTGTACATATATAATTATATACAGGGGATCCCCAGGTTATACCAGCATGCTCCATATCACTATATACAGGAGATATATAACTTATACCAGCTGTACATATATGATTATATATAGGAGATACCCAGGTTAAACCAGCATGCTCCATATCACTATATACAGGACATTTATAACTTATACCAGCTGTATGTATATAATAATATACAGGAGATACCCAGGTTATACCAGCATGCTTCACATCACTATATACAGGATGTATAACGTATATCAGCTGTTCATATATAATTATATACAGGAGATACCCAGGTTATACCAGCATGCTCCATATCACTATATACAGGATGTATAACTTATACCAGCACTACATATATAATTATATACAGGGGATACCCAGGTTATACCAGCATACGCCATATCACTATATACAGGGGATGTATAACTTATACCAGCTGTACATATATAATTATATACAGGAGATACCCAGGTTATACCAGCATGCTCCATATCACTATATACAGGAGATGTATAACTTATACCAGCTGTACATATATAATTATATACAGGAGATACCCAGGTTATACCAGCATGCTCCATATCACTATATACAGGAGATGTATAACTTATACCAGCTGTACATATATAATTATATACAGGAGATACCCAGGTTATACCAGCATGCCCCATATCACTATATACAGGAGATGTATAACTTATACCAGCTGTACATATATAATTATATACAGGAGATACCCAGGTTATACCAGCATGCTCCATATCACTATATACAGGATGTATAACTTATACCAGCTGTACATATATAATTATACGCAGAACATACCCAGGTTATACCAGCATGCTCCATATCATTATATGCAGGGGATATTTAACTTATAGCAGCTTTCTGCCTAGCTGGCCGGCTTTTGGATAGAAGAAAAGGTGCTACATGAAGCGCTTTTTCTTCCACCATTTTGGGGTGACCCGAAGTTCCGTCACAGAGGTGCAACTGGCCTTACAACAGCATGGTCAACATCACACCATATCTCCCTGTATATTATGAAATGCACCGTGCTGATATAACCTGGGTGAGGGAGATTCTCCTCAGTATATTCACAGAGAGATGAGGTAGGTTCCCCTCAGTATATATACACAAAAAGGGGAGGTAGATTCTCGTCGGTATATACACATAGAGGTTAGGTAGATTCTCCTCAGTATATATACATAGAAGCGAGGTAGATTCTCCTCAGTATATACACATAGAGGTCAGGTAGTTTCTCCTCAGTATATACACATAGAGGTCAGTTAGATTCTCCTCAGTATATACACACAGAGGTGAGGTAGATTCTCCTCAGTATATACACACATAGAGGTCAATAATATTCTCCTCAGTATATACACACATAGAGGTGAAGTCGATTTTCCTCAGTATATACACGTAGCGGTCAGTTAGATTCTTCTCAGTATATACACACAGAGGGGAGGTAGATTCTCCTCAGTATATACACATAGAGGTGAGGTAGATTCTCCTCAGTGTATACACATAGAGGTGAGGTAGATTCTCCTCAGTATATATACATAGAGGTGAGGTAGATTCTCCTCAGTATATACACATAGAGGTGAGGTAGATTCTCCTCAGTATATACACATAGAGGAGAGGTAGATTCTCCTCAGTATATAAACAAAGAAGTGAGGTAAATTCTCCTCAGTATATACATAGAGCTGAGGTAGATTCTCCTCAACATATACACATACAGGTGAGGTAGATTCTCCTCAGTATACACAGGGAGGTGAAGGGGATTCTCCTCAGGATATACATATTGAGGTGAGGTAGATTCTCCTCAGTATATACACATAAAGGTAAGGTAGATTCTCCTCAGTATATACACGTAGAGGGGAGGTAGATTCTCCTCAGTATACTAACAAAGAGGGGAGGTTGATTCTCCTCAGTATATAGACATAGAATGGAGGTAGATTGTCCTCATTACAAACACATAGAGAGGTGGTAGATTCTTCCCAGTATATAGAAATAAAGGTGAGATAGATTCTCCTCAGTATATACACATATAGGGGAAGTCCATTCTCCTCTGTATAAAGAAAGATTCTCCTCACTATATACACATAGAGGTGAGGTAGATTTTCATCACTATATACACATAGAGGTGAGGTAGATTCTCCTCAGTATATACACATAGAGGTGAGGTAGATTCTCCTCAGTACATACACATAGAGGTGAGGTAGATCCTCCTCAGTACATACACATAGAGGTGAGGTAGATTCTCCTCAGTACATACACATAGAGGTGAGGTAGATTCTCCTCAGTTTATACACATAGAGGTGAGGTAGATTCTTCTCAGTACATACATATAGAGTTGAGGTGGATTCTCCTCAGTATATACACATGGAGGTCAGGGAGATTCTCCTCAGTATATACACATAGAGGTAAGGTAGGTTCTCCTCAGTATATACAAGCAAAGGTGAGGTAGATTCGCCTCAGTATATACACACAAAGGTGAGGTAGATTCTCCTCAGCATATACACACAAAGGTGAGGTAGATTCTCCTCAGTATATACACATAGAGGTCAGTTAGATTCTCCTCAGTATATACACACAGAGGGGAGGTAGATTCTCCTCAGTATATACACACATAGAGGTCAGTAATATTCTCCTCAGTATATACACACATAGAGGTGAAGTCGATTTTCCTCAGTATATACACGTAGCGGTCAGTTAGATTCTTCTCAGTATATACACACAGAGGGGAGGTAGATTCTCCTCAGTATATACACATAGAGGTGAGGTAGATTCTCCTCAGTGTATACACATAGAGGTGAGGTAGATTCTCCTCAGTATATACACGTAGAGGAGAGGTAGATTCTCCTTAGTATATACACATAGAGGTAAGGTAGATTCTCCTCAGTATATGCACATAGAGGTGAGGTGGATTCTCAACAGTATATACACAAAGAGCTTAGTTACATTCTTCTCAGTATATACACATGGAGGTCAGTTAAATTCTCCTCAGTATATACACATAGAGGTGAGGTAGATTCTCCCCAGTATATACACATAGAGGTCAGGTAGAGTCTCCTTAGTATATACACATAAGGTGAGGTAGATTCTCCTCAGTTTATACACATAGAGGTGAGGTAGTTTCTTCTTAGTATATACACGTAGAGATGTCGTAGATTCTCCTTAGTCTACATACATAGAGGTGAGGTAGTTTCTCCTCAGCATATACACATAGAGATGAGGTAGATTCTCCTCTCTATATACATAAAGAGATGAGGTAGATTCTCCTCAGTATATACACAAAGACGTGAGGTGTATTCTCCTTAGTACATGCACAGAGCGGTGAAGTAGATTCTCCTCAGTGTACACACATAGAGGTCAGGTAGTTTCTCCTAAATATATACACATAGAGGGGAGGCAGATTCTCCTCAGTATATACACATAGAGGTGAGGTAGATTCTCCTCAGTATATACACATAGAGGTCAGGTAGATTCTCCTCAGTATATACACATAGAGGTCAGGTAGATCCTCCTCAGCATATACATATACAGGTGAGGTAGATTCTCTATAGTATATACACATAGAGGTGAGGTAGATTCTCTATAGTATATACACATAGAGGGGAGGTAGATTCTCCTCAGTATATACACATAGAGGGGAGGTAGATTCTCCGCAGTATATACACATAGAGGTGAGGTAGATTCTCCTCAGTATATACACATAGAGGGGAGGTAGATTCTCCTCAGTATATACACATAGAGGGGAGGTAGATTCTCCTCAGTATATACACATACAGGTGATGTAGATTCTTCTCAGTATATAAACATAGAGGTGAGGTAGATTCTCCTCAGTATATAGACATAGAGGTGAGGTAGATTCTCCTCAGTATATATACATAGAGGTTAGGTAGATTCTTCTCAGTATATAAACATAGAGGGGAGGTAGATTCTCCTTAGTATATACACATAGAGGTCAGGTAGATTCTCCTTAGTATATACACATAGAGGTGAGGTAGCTTCTCCTCAGTATATACACAGAGGTGAGGTAGATTCTCCTCAGTAGGTACACATAGAAGTCAGGTAGATTCTCCTCTGTATATACACATAGAGGTCAGGCAGTTTCTCCTCAGTATACACACATAGAGGTGAGGTAGATTCCCCTCAGTATACACACATGGAAGTGAAGTAGATTCTCCTCAGTATATACAGAGAGGTGAGGTAGATTCTCAGTATATACACATAGAGGTGAGGAAGATTCTCCTCAGTATATACACATAGAGGTGAGGTAGATTCCCCACAATATATACACAGAGGTGAGGTAGATTCTCCTCAGTATGTACACATAGAGGTCAGGTAGATTCTCCTCTGTATATACACATAGAGGTCAGGTAGTTTCTCTTCAGTATATACGCATAGAGGTGAGGTAGATTATCCTCAGTATATTCACATAGAGGTCAGGTAGATTCTCCTCTGTATATATACATAGAGGTCAGGTATTTTCTCCTCAGTATATACGCAAAGAGGGAAGGCAGATTCTCTTCAGTATATACACATGGAGGTGAGGTAGATTCTCCTCAGTATATACACATAGAGGTCAGGTAGATTCTCCTCAATATATAGACATAGAGGGGAGCTAGATTCTCCTCAGTATACACACATAGAGGTCAGGTAGATTCTCCTCTGCATATATACACAAAAGTGAGGTAGATTCTCTCCTGTATGTGCACAGAGGTGAGGTAGATTCTCCTCAGTATATGCACATAGAGGTGAGGTAGATTCTCTTCAGTATTCAGACATAGAGGGAAGGTAGATTCTCCTCAGTATATACACATATAGGTGAGGTAGATTCTCCTCAGTATATAGACATAGAGGGAAGGTAGATTCTCCTCAGTATATACACAGAGAGGTGAGGTAGATTCTCCTCAGTATATAGACATAGAGGGGAGGTATATTCTCCTCAGCATAGAAACATAGAGGTCAGGTAGATTCTCCGCAGTATATACACATAGAGGTCAGGTATTTTCTTCTCAGTATATACGCATAGAGGGGAGGCAGATTCTCCTCAGTATATACACATAGAGGTGAGGTAGATTCTCGTCAGTATATACACATAGAGGTCAGGTAGATCCTCCTCAGTATATACATATACAGGTGAGGTAGATTCTCCTCTGTATATACACTTAGGGGTCAGGTAGTTTCGCCTCAGTATATACACATAGAGGTCAGGTAGATTCTCCTCAGTATATACACATAGAGGTGATGTAGATTCTTCTCAGTATATGCACATACAGGTGAGGTAGATTCTCCTCAGTATATAGATAGAGGGGGAGGTAGATTTTCTCAGTATATACACATAGAGGTCAGGTAGATTCTTCTCAGTATATACACATAGAGGTGAGGTAGATTCTCCTCAGTATATAGACATAGAGGGGAGGTAGATTCTCCTTAGTATATACACATAGAGGTGAGGTAGATTCTCCTCAGTATATAGACATAGAGGGGAGGTAGATACTCCTTAGTATATACACATAGAGGTGAGGTAGATTCTCCTCAGTATACACACACAGAGCTGAGGTAGATTCTCCTCAGTATGTACACATGGAAGTCAGGTAGATTTTCCTCTGTATATACACATAGAGGTCAG